>NW_026600376.1:137307-229744 GCF_029448725.1 Salvelinus fontinalis
ATACTAAATCACAGTATAATATATATACCTAATCACAGTATAATAGATGTACTTAATCACAGTATAATAGATGTACTTAATCACAGTATAATAGATGTACTTAATCACAGTATAATAGATGTACTTCATCACAGTTTAATAGATGCACTTCATCACAGTATAATAGATGTACTTAATCACAGTATAATACATTGACATGTATTCCTATTGTTCAAGCTCTTATCCAGAAATACCCTTTTCTATTCTATTCTATACTGTTCTATTTTATTATATTATTTTCTATTCTATTTGAGTATGCTATTTTCTATTCTATTTAGTAGTTATTTTCTATTCTATTTGATTGGGGCTGGTGTGTTTTCTCATCCATCAGGGTGAACCAGGACATCCCGGAGAGCCCGGTCTAAGAGGGGAGACAGGTCTGCCTGGACAAAGGGTGAGTGTGATACTTAGAGGTCACAGGTCATGTTTGGCAGATCATGGTAATAATAACACTGTATTCTTCTCTCTGTAGGGTCCCGATGGAAAACCAGGATCTCCAGGAAAGGTATGACCACATGAGTAACAGTGAAGAGCTCTATCGCTAAGTAGTATCGCTAAGACTTTTCAAACGTTCTGTGAACAGGCTGATAAAAGCTATGTTTGTAATATCCACAACGTTGAATGACCTCTAAATAACTGTAACCTACAGGGTGAAGGTTGAGGGCTTATATTGGTATTAAATTGTTGTATCTGATGTTTACATCTGACCCATGATAACATGTTTGATAGGGAGGGTCTGGGTCAGGGAGAGATGGTCTGGATGGGTTACAAGGAAAACCTGGATCCAAGGTTTGGACACCTCATCCCCTCACTTCCTTTCACATCTGTTGTTGTTATTCTAATGTGAACACACACAAACATACATATACATAGGCTAGATGTATTGTTGTAGTTTGTCAGCATAACAGAACCATTATCACAGTAAGAGTTCACATGAACAAAAGTGGGTTTTGATCGTTCAATCCATAAAAAGTTCTAGCAGATAATCAAGTTGTTGTGCTTTGAATGGTTTCCTGTCTGCAGGGCGACCCAGGAAAGAAGGGCGAGCCAGGAACGGTGAGTGCAGTATTCATACCCTTTGAATAAACATATTTTGCTCTAATTCCTTTAATCAGAGGTTAACTGCAGTCCTACAGATCTACATGGTGTGTTTAAAGCCCAGCTCTGGTAAACCTGATTAAACCAATTGTGGTTTAAATTAAAGATCGTTGTTAGTTGATGATCAGTTGATTCAGGGAGTGTTACTGCTGGCTGTGGTTCTCTAGGACTACAGCAGTTTCCCTCTTGCATTACACTACATTACATTGATTGATGATGTGCATGGACTAACCAAGTACTTCAGAAGATGTTTTGGGTTACGTTGGGATTAGACAGTCGAACTAGCTCACAATGCTTTTCTAAGTTATATTCTTCAAGAATCAAACAGTAGGTATTATTCCTTTAAATGATCAAAAACCATACAGTTGGTGGTGTGATTTTCAGAATTTGCATGTTTAAGGCTTCTGATGAGAAAGCCTTCTCCTGTGCATAGTATGTAGACTTCTCTCAGCAGGAACTTGTTACAGGTTCACCTACTGTATAGGGTATTGGTGATTAAAGCCTATTCATTGAACATTATGACTAGCAATGTTGTACTAGTTTGATGATTGTTAGTCATCCATGAGTCATTTAACAATATCATAATGTATGCAGAAGGGCAAGGAACCCCACTTATAGATGGGGTGCGTGTGTGTGTGTGTGTGCGTGCGTGCGTGTGTGCGTGGTTGCTTGCGTGCGTGTGTGTGTCTGTCTGAGCAGAGGGGAGAGAAAGGAGACCAAGGCAGGGTGGGGATTGCTGGAATCCCTGGTTTACCTGGGACCCCAGTGAGTGTGTTTCTGTCATCATCATAACATACACATACAGTAATTACATTTTACATGACTTAATACACAGTTGAAGTCGGAAGTTTACATACACTTAGGTTGGAGTCATTAAAACTCGTTTTTCAACCACTCCACAAATTTCTTGTTAACAAACTAGTTTTGGCATGTCGGTTAGGACATCTACTTTGTGCATGACACAAGTAATTGTTCCAACAATTGTTTCCAGACAGATTATTTCCCTTATAATTCACTGTATCACAATTCGAGTGGGTCAGAAGTTTACATACACTAAGTTGACTGTACCTTTAAACAGCTTAGAAAATTCCATAAAATGATATCATGGCTTTAGAAGCTTCTGTCAATTGGAGGTGTACCTGTGGATGTATTTCAAGGCCTACCTTCAAACTCAGTGCCTCTTTGCTTGACATCATGGGAAAATCAAAAGAAATCAAGTATAAACACCATGGGACCACGCAGCCGTCATACCACTCAGGAAGGAGTTCTGAGTTCTGTCTCCTAGAGATGAACGTACTTTGGTGCGAAAAGTGCAAATCAACCTTGTGAAGGTGCTGGAGGAAACAGGTACAAAAGTATCTATATCCACAGTTAAACAAGTCCTATATCGACATAACCTGAAAGGCCGCTCAGCAAGGAAGAAGCCACTGCTCCAAAACCGGCATAAAAAAGCCAGACTATGGTTTGCAACTGCACATGGGGACAAAGATTGTACTTTTTGGAGAAATGTCCTCTGATCTGATGAAACAAAAACAGAACTGTTTGGCCATAATGACCATCGTTATGTTTGGAGGAAAAAGGCGGAGGCTTGCAAGCCGAAGAACACCATCCCAACCGTGAAGCACGGGGTGGCAGCATCATGTTGTGGGGGTGCTTTGCTGCAGGAGGGGCTGGTGCACTTCACAAAATAGATGGCATCACGAGGATGGAAAATTATGTGGATATATTGAAGCAACATCTCAAGACATCAGTCAGGAAATTAAAGCTTGGTTGCAAATGAGTCTTCCAAATGGACAATGACCCCAAGCATACTTCCAAAGTTGTGGCAAATGGCTTAAGGATAACAAGGTTAGGAGTGGCCATCACAAAGCCATGACTTCAATCCTACAGAGAATGTGTGGGCAGAACTGAAAAAGCGTGTGCGAGCAAGGAGGCCTACAAACCTGACTCAGTTACACCAGCTCTGTCGGGAGGAATGGGCCAAAATTCACCCAACTTATTGTGGGAAGCTTGTGGAAGGCTACCCGAAATGTTTGACCCAAGTTAAACAATTTAAAGGCAACGCTACCAAATACTAATTGAGTGTATATAAACTTCTGACCCACTGGGAATGATAAATCATTATAAATAAATCATTCTCTCTACTATTATTCTGACATTTCACATTCTTAAAATAAAGTGCTGATTCTAACTGACCTAAGACAAGGAATTTTTACTAGGATTAAGAGTCAGGTATTGTGAAAAACTGAGTTTAAATATATTTTGCTAAGGTGTATGTGAACTTCTGACTTCAACTGTACATAGGTATTCCAACAATTGTGCTTGGCTATGATTTGTATAGCAAAAACACTATATCATTATTTGAAGTTTTGCTAGTTTGTAAGTGAAATATTGACCTCCTCTTGATATGTAGGGTAGACCTGGCATTGATGGAAAGAGAGGTCTGGCTGGAAAAGATGTGAGCGTTTTTTCTCTTTGTCAAATAATATTGTACATTTCTTTTGATGTTCCTGCTCTGTTCCAGCATTTTAATGAGATCACTTAAAAAATACCCACAAACACCCCAAAATGAAGACCACCTAATTCTTCTCTTGAGACAGGGAGAGCAAGGACAAAGAGGAGATGATGGCAAAAAGGTATGATTTGGAGCAAGTCTGGCTATTCCCCAACACACCAACACAATATACCATGTTTGTGATTCTGCTTCTCTAACCCAGGGTGATACGGGTGAATCTGGAACTGAGGTAAGTTATTTTAATAAGGCAGTATTAATTATCATCAAATTATTAACAAGATAACTAAGCCCAATTGTTAATTTCTTCTATCTCCCCCCCAGGGTAAAAAAGGGGAATTGGGTGCTCCGGGCCCACCTGGTACCCACGTTCTGGTTACTCAACAGGAGGTAAGTACATCTCCACATTCCCTACAAACTGGTGCACCATGTAAGGACAATCTTCTACATTATCCATGATAACCCGTCTGTCTATGGCAGGGTTCTCCAATAGGCATCCTACGGGGTTTTATTTGACCCCACCAAGTAAAAGAATTATGATAAAAAATCTATATATATACCAGTCAAATTTTTGGACACACCTACTCATTCAAGGGTTTTTCTTTATTTTTACTGTTTACTACATTGGAGAATAATAGTGAAGACATCAAAACTATGAAATAACACATATGGAATCATGTAGTAACCAAAAAAGTGATAAACAAGTCAAAATATATTTTAGATTTTAAATTCTTCAAAGTAATCACCCTTTGCCTTGATGACAGCTTTGCACACTCTTGGCATTCTCTCAACCAGCTTCACCTTGAATGCTTTTCCAACAGTCTTGAAGGAGTTCCCACATATGCTGAGCACTTGTTGGCTGCTTTATCTTCACTCTGTGGTCCAACTCATCACAAACCATCTCAATTGGGTTGAGGTTGGGTGATTTTGGAGGCCAGGCCATCTGATGCAGCACTCCATCACTCTCCTTCTTGGTCAAATAGCCCTTATACAGCCTAGAGGTGTGTTGGCTTATTGTCCTGTTCAAAAACAAATGATTGTCCCACTAAGTGCAAACCAGATGGGATGGCGTATCGCTGCAGAATGCTCTAGTAGCCATGCTGGTTAAGTGTGCCTTGAATTCTAAATCACAGACAGTGTCACCAGCAAAGCACCCCCACACCATCACACCTCCTCCTCTATGCTTCACGGTGGGAACTACACATGCGGAGATCATCCGTTCACCTACTCTGCGTCTCACAAAGACACGGCGGTTGAAACCAAAAATCAAAAATCTGGACTCATCACACCAAAGAACAGATTTCCACCGGTCTAATGTCCATTGCTCATGTTTCTTGGCCCAGGCAAGTCTCTTCTTCTTATTGGTGTCCTTTAGTAGTGGTTTATTTGCAGCAATTCGACCATGATGCCCTGATTCACACAGTCTCCTCTGAACAGTTGATGTTGAGATGTGTCTGTTACTTGAACTCTGTGAAGCATTGATTTGGGCTGCAATTTCTGAGGCTGGTAACTCTAATGAACTTATCCTCTGCAGCAGAGGTAACTCTGGGTCTTCCTTTTGGGTGGCGGTTGTCATTACGTGGCCCTTTCTGGGTGCAGATCGTGGCTTTCCCCTCTCTCTCACTCTCTCCTACACCAAGGTTCTGTTATCTCAGGCCATAAATTCATGGCAGAGACTCTCTCCCCCTGGTCATTCAGAGAGAGAGAGACCACAGAGTGAACAAAGGATTTCACTTAGCTGAACTCCTAAATCCGCAAAATGGGGGAATTAAATTATATGTCCACTTGTAAGAATGTGGGAAGGGTCCATGGACACTTAAGGGACGGGTATGACAAGTGTGCTTCATTTGGTGACCTCATGGAGGACAGGAAACACACAACTATATCTCTGCATTTCTCAATTATGGGGTTTGCATCTAATTCTTGTATAAAATGAATGAGTAAATATGAAACTATTTGTGATGTTAACCTTTGGAATGAGAGAATTGTATTCCCTGTAAAGTTTAACTAGTCAGCGGCCACGCCCCCGTGAGCACAGACATGATCTGGCGTCATGGAACCGCCCTTTTCTATTGTTACGAATAAAAAACCCTCCTGAGGAAATCCTCTTCGGACTAAGCAAACCCCCAGCGTGAGCTGTGATTGCGAATAGTTGAGTACCAAGACTAGAAAACCATACCACGTGGCGCATTGGCTACACGGCTGGCAATGGTTAAACTCTGAGACTATTGATCCCTACAGAATAAGAGAAAATCTTAGATACTAATTACTAGTCTGCAGCTAGAAATTATGTAAACCTGGGATGCGAATACCGACAACCGCCGAAACTTCTATTCTAAGAACAATGAACACCTGACGTATCCATTACAACAGACACTATCAGGAGCTGCAGATAGACCTACAACCACTCTCTGATGAACTGACTCTCCAGCAGACAGACTGACGATTCCAACAGAGAAGACAGCAACGACATATGGGCGTTAATATATTGATTGCAATTATTCCCGAATGAGCGAGCGTTAGGATTAGCATTTCAATTAATATAATTATCCACTGTGAAGTGAAGCCCTTTTGTCTTTCCAGCTCTTTTATCGGTCTCCACCCCTTTTCCTTTGAACACCTGTCACGCCCTGGCCTTAGTATTATTTGTTTTCTTTATTATTTTAGTTAGGTCAGGGTGTGACATGGGGAATGTTTTGTGTTTTATAGGTTTTGGGTGGTTATATGGTAAAGGGGGTGTTGGGTGTAGTGTATGGGTTTGTGTTGAGTGCATGTGTCTAGCTGTGTCTATGTTGGTATAGTTGTCTAGGAGAGTCTATGGTTACCTGAATGGGTTCCCAATTAGAGACAGCTGATTTCTGTTGTCTCTGATTGGGAGCCATATTTAGGGTAGCCATGGGCTTTCATTTGATGTGGGTAATTGTCTATGTTATACGTTTGTAGCCTGTATGTGCACTTCTTTCATAGCTTCACGATCGTTTTCTTGTTTTGTTAGTGTGTAAGTGTTTTTGATTCATTTTTGCCTTCGTATTCATTAAAAGGAATATGGCTTATTTTCCTACTGCTGCGTTTTGGTCCGTCAATCCTCCACACGATCGTGACAACACCAAGCCGTCAAATCGGCTTAGCCCACTAGGGAATATTCCCTATCGTTGTTAGTAACCAATATCTACTGTTTGTTTGTTTATGAATTTCGGTGATTAGTTAGTAAATAAATGATTAAGCCAATTGGTCTATGGATGATTTATAGTTTAGGCTGGGTTCGTGCAGATAACAACCAAGAATTCTACGAAGTTTGAAATGAGAGTGACGTAAGGTAAAGAATGATTAATTAATAGAAGACTAATTGATCAGATATTAAAATATCTGAAGAGTTATATTCGGGAAATTGTAACTTTGTAATCTGAAGATTTTCCATGGTGCCCCGACTTCCTAGTTTATTAAATTTACATGATTAGTTTAATCACGTAATAATAATTACAGAGAATTGATTTGATAAAATAACAGTCTTCACCTTTAATGATGCCAAAGACACGACACGGTCCTCATGAGAGCCAGTTTCATCATAGTTCATGATGGTTTTTGCGACTGCACTTGAAGGAACTTTCAAAGTTCTTGAAATTTTCCGGATTGACTGACCTTCATGTCTTAAAGTAATGATGGACTGTCGTTTCTCTTTGGTTATTTGAGCTGTCCTTGCCACATAATGGACTTGGTCTTTTACCACATAGGGCTATCTTCATTATACAACCCCTATCTTGTCACAACACAACTGATTGGCTCAAACGCATTAAGAAGAAAATAAATTCCACAAATTCACTTTTAACAAGGCACACCTGTTAATTGAAATGCATTCCAGGTGACTACCTCATGAAGCTGGTTGAGAGAATGCCAAGAGTGTGCAAAGCTTTCATCAAGGCAAAGGGAGGCTACTTTGAAGAATCTCAAATATAAAATATATTTTGATTTGTTTAACACCTTTTTGGTTACTACATGATTCCATATGTGTTATTTCATAGTTTTGATGTCAATACAATTATTCTACAATGTAGAAAATAGTAAAACATTAAGAAAAACCCTGGAATGAGTAGGTGTGTCCAAACTTTTGACTGGTACTGTATGTATATATATATTATTTTGTTACTGTTTTTTTAATTTATAAAAATATACAGTGGGGAGAACAAGTATTGATCTCTGTAATTGCAAACAAAGGTTTCTGTAACAAATATTAAGTTCTGCCCTTCTGATGTATCAAATACTTATGTCATGCAATAAAATGCAAATTAATTACTTAAAAATCATACAATGTGATTTTCTGGATTTTTGTTTTAGATTCCGTCTCTCACAGTTGAAGTGTACCTATGATAAAAAAAATTACAGACCTCTACATGCTTTGTAAGTAGGAAAACCTGCAAAATCGGCAGTGTATCAAATACTTGTTCTCCCCACTGTATATGTATTCATAATTTTTGTTTTTGGACATAAAATCCCCAGGAAATGAGCTCAAAGTAATTTTAATTCATGAAATCTGTTCCCAAGCATTCCCACGCATAAATAGATGCATATGCGATCATATCCCCGTGTAAAGTTTGAAATTATTCTGTTTTTGTCAATTACTATATCTGTTTGGGATTCTTGTTGTCATTTTGCAGTGTACAAATTATTTATTAGGGATATATTTGGGGATTTCAAATACTATTTCAAATATTTCAAATACTTTGAGCTTTTGCTCTAGTCTGCCTGGAGTACCAGATGATTGAGGTTTACCGTTTTGGGACTATTCTATTTGTCCATTAAGCCAGACCAACTCAATCAAACACAGATTCAGTATTTTTTATTATTTCAAATAATATTTGAACCCAGGGCTGATGGCCTTCTCTCAGAGAGAACCAAAGCCACGAAAATACTTCCATGAATAGAATGTCATACATCTTGAAAAGTACTTCCTGCAGTACTGTTAAATAGGATGTGTTAATGGCATTAGATATTTTAACCATATTTGCCTCAATCAATCAAATGTATTTATAAAGCTCTTTTTACATCAGTAGGTCACAAAGTGCTTACACAGAAACCCAGCCTAAAACCCCAAACAGCAAGCAATGCCGATGTAAAAGCATGGTGGCTAGGAAAAACACCCTAGAAAGGCCGGAACCTAGGAAGAAACCTAGAGAGGAACCAGGCTCTGATGGGTGTTCAGTCCTCTTATGGTTGTGCTGGGTGGAGACTATAAGAGTACATGGCCATTTAAGCCCAGATTGTTCTTCAAGATGTTTAAACGTTCATAGATGATCATCAAGGTCAACTAATAATCACAGTGCTTGTAGAGGGTGCAACAGGTCAGTACCTCAGGAGTACATTGGCTTTTCATAGCCGAGCATTCAGAGGTCAAGACAGCAGGTGCGGTAGAGAGAGAGAGTTAAAAACAGCAGATCCGGGACAAGGTAGCACATCCGCTGAACAGGTCAGGGTTCCCTAGCCGCAGGCAGAACAGTTGAAACTGGAGCAGCAGGATGACCAGGTGGACTAGGGACAGCCAGGAGTCGTCAGGTCAGGTAGTCCTGAGGCATGATCCTAGGGCTCAGGTCCTCCGGGAGGGAAGGAAGAAAGGGAGAGAGAGAGAATTAGAGGGAGCATACTTAAATTCACACAGGACGCCAGATAAAACAGGAGAATTACACCAGATATAACAGACTGACTCTAGCCCGGCACATAGACTATTGCAGCATAGATACAGTCAGACTGCCTCTGGCTGTATTGCAGCATAAAAACAGTCAGACTGCCTCTGGTTGTATTGCAGCATAGATACAGTCAGACTGCCTCTGGCTGTATTGCAGCATAGATACAGTCAGACTGCCTCTGGCTGTATTGCAGCATAGATACAGTCAGACTACCTCTGGCTGTATTGCAGCATAGATACAGTCAGACTGCCTCTGGCTGTATTGCAGCATAGATACAGTCAGACTGCCTCTGGCTGTATTGCAGCATAGATACAGTCAGACTGCCTCTGGCTGTATTGCAGCATAGATACAGTCAGACTGCCTCTGGCTGTATTGCAGCATAGATACAGTCAGACTGCCTCTGGCTGTATTGCAGCATAGATACAGTCAGACTGCCTCTGACTGTATTGTTGATGAATGTTTCCAGGGTGCCACCCTTGAAGAGATGAGACAGGCATTCCCTTTGCCAATGGGACCTCCTGGGGCTAAAGTAAGCACAATGTTCAAACTCTGCATGGTTCTATCTATAATTGAATCTAATGGGCATAGTCAGCTGCAGCATCTACACCAAACAACTGCCTGGCAAGATGTGTATACTGTATATGTTGATTGATTGATTGACATGGATGGATTGGTGGATTGATGGATGGGTGGATGGATGGATGGATGGATGGATGGATGGGTGGGTGGGTGGATGGATGGATTGGTGGATGGATTGGTGGGTTGATGGATGGATTAGTGGGTGGATTGGTGGATGGATGGGTGGATGGGTGGATGGGTGGATGGATGGATGGATGGATTGGTGGATTTGAGGTTGGATGGATTGGTGGGTTGGTGGATGGATGGATGGATGGTGGGATGGATGGAGGAATGAATGGATGGTGGGATGAATGGATGGATGGATGGGTGGATTTGAGGTTGGATGGATTGGTGGGATGGTGGATGGATAGATGGTGGGTTGATGGATGGATGAATGATGGGTTGGTGGATGGATTGGTGGGTTTGTGGATGGATGGATGGTGTATTGGTGGATGGATGAATGGTGGGTTGGTGGATGGATTGGTGGGTTTGTGGATGGATGGTATATTGATTGATTGATTACATATGATCCTATATAGGACATGTGATTTATATGAGTTGATATGATCCAAAGTGGCTAGCTGGGCTTAGCTTTAGGCTTGTATGTGGAATGTGCTTGATATCATGTATTCTGAATGCATGTTTCCCTCTCTGCTCCTCTGTCTCTGTGTTTAGGGTCCACCAGGGATGAAGGTACATTACTTTACTTTATTGATGATTGAAGATATAACTAATGTGGAATTGTAATGTCTACTTTATATGTTCAGGGAGAGCAAGGAGAGAGCAGATTGAAAGGAAAGAAAGTAATGTGTTCTCAGTAAAAAAAAAAAAAAATTATTCATGAAATGTATTATAAAGTGTTACCAAATATTGTTTCACACATCCAATCAATTTAATTAAATAAGTGAGGACTTTGGAAATGACATTGTTTTGACCTGCCATACTCCTATTCCTCAGGGTGACGCTGGTCTTCCAGGGAAAGCAGCTGACATGAAGGTAGACATCTCAGAACTACATTAACGGCACATACATTTCATGCTAAACAACAAATCATTGGAAAAAATGTTTTATTTGATCCTTCCCAGAACATTGAAGTCCTGTTTGAAGACTATGGCATAAGGGTAAGCTCTTGACTCCGAATCCCAAACAGTTTTGTAGTTCAAAGAGTTTTTCATTTCACTGCCCATGGTGGCTGTCTCATTAAGAAAGACTCTGTTTCCCAGCTGCCCTTGTTGAAGGCACTGATTGACAGGCTGCTGCAGGGCGGCATGGAGGAGCTTCTGCAGGAGCTAACCACCTCTAGGAGAATCAATGAGAAGGAGAACCACGGCTCCAACATTATCACTGACTACACAGTATGTACACAGTCCATGCATATCTCTTCAACCCTAATCACACCAGAGGACATACCTGGTCATTTAGTGGGTTATTCCTGGGAGAAGTTCAATGAGGAAAATTGGAATTGGAATGTCAATTCTCTTTCTGAATTGACTGAATTGAAATGTAATTTACCATAACCCTGGTGACAAGCCTGGTATCAAAACTCTTAGTGTTGGACTCATGAGTGTGTTAGTGCTGGACTCATGAGTGTGTCCGTGTTGGACTCATGAGTGTGTCTGTGTTGGACTCATGAGTGTGTCCGTGTTGGACTCATGACTGTGTCCGTGTTGGACTCATGAGTGTGTCAGTGCTGGACTCATGAGTGTGTTCGTGTTGGACTCATGAGTGTGTTAGTGCTCGACTCATGAATGTGTGTTTTGAACAGAGAACTGTAAAGTATGAGATCTCCAAGGAGCCTCTGACAGAGATGGACACCATAGAGGAGGAAGTTGACTCTGACCTAGACAGACAGCTACCAGAACCTAACTCTGTAAGTATCCACTCCAAACATGCTACATGACATAGGAATGCTTTCCCTCACACATATTAAACCTAACAATAACACAAAAAAATCTAGTTCTATGGAGATTCTCAATTGAGTATTGTTTTTGTCCAGGACTAGTCTTTATCTGTATCCCAGAAATCAACCCGTATTGTAAAGCCCAGTCTATTTATGTCTCCGAACAGATACACTGTTGTACCACAGTATGTGGTTATTCATCCAGTTCTCTATCTCATGAAGGATGCTTTGAATGAAACGGCGGAGGGCCCCACATTCTGGAGCCTCACCCCTCTTAATGGTCTTAATGGGGTCCAAGGCGTGGGGAGGATAGAGAGCACCTCTAAGGGGATAGAGGGGACACTGACAGTGGACGAGGACTTCAGTGAAGCTCCATCGCCCAAGTTGACTTTATCAAACTCAACATTTAACAGCACTATGTCTGAAGAGGTAAGGGGTACGTCTTCTACTCAAACCCCACAGCCAAACAGGGTCTCTACTCAAACCCCACAGCCAAACAGTGTCTCTACTCAAACCCCACAGCCAAACAGGGTCTCTACTCAAAACCACAGCCAAACAGTGGCTGTCAAATTGACTTTTACACGTGAAGTATGATTAGTACAAGATCTCTGTGTGTGTGTGTGTGTGTGTGTGTGTGTGTGTGTGTGTGTGTGTGTGTGTGTGTGTGTGTGTGTGTGTGTGTGTGTGTGTGTGTGTGTGTGTGTGTGTGTGTGTGTGTGTGTGTGTGTGTGTGTGTGTGTGTGTGTGTGTGTGTGTGTGTTTGTTGTAGAGGGTCTCTGAGGTACCAGGGGCAATAGTAGAAACTGTTCTCCTCAGTGAGGAAGACTCCTTGAAGAAGAAGAAGAGTCGAGAACGGAAGGTGATGTCACAACAAATACATATTTTTTATACATCTGATAAACACAACCTTGTTGGACTCAAATACATCTTTTTTATACATCTGATAAACACAACCTTGTTGGACTCAAATACATTTCAACACTTGAGAAAAGTGTGTAATTTGGACATAAATTATGCAATTAAATGTAAGTTGTTCACAACCTATTTGTATTCATGACTATACAAACAAATGTTATATTTAAATAGGTCTAAATAGATACTGTAAAAGAAAATATGTAAACGTTCCCTTTAACATTTTCTTAAATTTACATATTTTTTTGCGATCATTTTCTCTCCCATTAATCAGCCCATGAGATAGATATAAATATCTTTGACCATAACTACTACAGCATGTTAGATCTGTATTTCCTATAAAGCATTACAACTTTTAACTGTGAAATTCTGAACCAGGGCAAGGGACAGAAAGGACGACATAAGAGGCAAAGACAGCGCCTGGTAAACGCCCAAACTGAAGATGTAGTCAAAATAACCATATAAACGCCCAAACTAAACATGTCTAACATTTACGTTGTCACAGTCTGTTGCTAAGCATGTCAGCCTTACCTGTTTTTTAACCTCAACTACTTCAAATGACAGTGAGAAAATAATTACCATCATTTCTTTCTCAGCAAACATAACATTTATCAAATTCTAAACCTAAATTTAAACTAAGCTTATTAAACTGTACTTGCTGTGCCTAACTTGACCAATAAAAGGTATTAAATCATCATAACAGACATTTTAAAATGACTAAAAGCATGAATTTTTTTCTCCTAACTTGCTTTTTTGTTTTGTCCTTATTGTTTAAGACTTGTAAGTCATGTCCTGTACTCTCTCTTTGCTGCTTTGTGTCAAATACATAATTACGATAGACATGTTTATGAAAGATATCTCCTCTTGATCCCATTTCGTATGGGACTCACCTTTTTCTCTCCTCTCTAAAGACGAGTACGGAGGAGGAGGAGGAAGCGGAGGAGGAGGAATTATACGATGGGGAAGAGTACAGTTATGAATATGAGGTGAGTAACTGTCAAGTGAGATGTAAATTAACATTCCTAATTATTTGATTGGTACATATTATTAATCCTAACTACAGTATTAATTCTGTGGGTGGACACCCTATGACGTCACCTTTCCTAGTAACCTCAGGGATCAGGGTTGGAATGACACATTTACCTCACTGGGCTGCCCATTACCCACACCAATACTTTGAGTCTTATAGCAGTGCCCTGATTGTGTTATGGTAGTGATCAGCATAGTGTGGGAACCCTCCTAATTCAAACTCTCCAAACTCAAATGATTACTGAGTTAAAAGAAGGTAGCTGTAACTCAATTACTCTGATGCTATACATGTATTAATGAGTCCATCACACACATTCATGAGGAGGGTGTGTAGTTGACCTTGCATGTGTACATCTCTAGAGACAAAATGAGGAAGTCATATTTTCTCCCACATAGATATATACAGTAGATTTTGTTATAAAGTTTTTATTTTATTTAACCTTTATTTAACTAGGCAAGTCAGTTAAGAACAGATTCTTATTTACAATGACGGCCTACACCGGCCAAACCCTCCCCTAACCCTGACGACCCTAGGCCAATTGTGCTCCGCCCTATGGGACTCCCGATCACGGCCGGTTGTGATACAGCCCGGGATCGAACCAGGGTCTATAGTGATGCCTCTAGCACTGTGTTGCAGTGCCTTAGGCCTTAGACCGCTGCGCCACTCGGGAGCCCAAATTAGAGTCCCCACCCACTTCCCTGAAAGTAATGAATTACTAGGAATTGATTAGTTTATCATTATATGCCAGTGTAGTGATGACACACCACACCTGTTATTAATTGTGGTTTGCGTGTCGAACTCAGATGAATGTCTCACTCACCAGTAACGCTGTCATTATTTTGTTACGTTCAAAAAACATTTTGGAATGGAATGTTTTTGATCGTTTTTCTGAAATTTTGTTAAAGGATTCCACAGCTGATCCCTTACTGTCAATGGAAAAGCAAGGGGAGTTTGAAATCACAACAGAAAGCACACTACATGGAAATAGCAAAGAGGTGAACCCTTTTTCTTTGCCACTGTATCTCTAGATATAGAAAAATGATAGTAAAGACAACGGATAGTAAAACATGTCATTTTCATTTTGACCTTTGAACCAGGAAATGTACATACGGCATTCTGTCCAGTAGTGGTCATTACTGATTATATGTCCATGTTTGTTAGAGTGGCCTGACAACTTTAGGTCCATATCCATCCCAGTCACCGGGAGACAGCGAAAAGGTATGGAACTGGTGCTCTTTTCCTGAGATACTTTGTCAAGTGCAAACTGTGTCAAGCAGAGCCAGCACCATGGACAGCTCTGAGTTGAGTGGTAGAAGGCTATGTGACGTGTGTGTTTGCTGTATTATATATTGTTCTTGAAACATGCTACACTTTGTTCCGAAGCAGGGGGAATTCATCACACCTATCCTTCCCAGCACAACGGAACAAACAGAGAAGGTAAGTCTGTGACTGACTGCATGACGCTTTACTGACCATGATCCTGAGGGATATGGGGTGTAAATGGACACACCTAGACTTCTATTCGTCTTTACTACCCATGATCCTGAGGGATATGGGGTGTAAATGGACACACCTAGACTTCTATTCGTCTTTACTACCCATGATCCTGAGGGATATGGGGTGTAAATGGACACAACTAGACTTCTATTCGTCTTTACTACCCATGATCCTGAGGGATATGAGGTGTAAATGGACACACCTAGAATTCTATTCGTCTTTACTACCCATGATCCTGAGGGATATGGGGTGTAAATGGACACAACTAGACTTCTATTCGTCTTTACTACCCATGATCCTGAGGGATATGGGGTGTAAATGGACACACCTAGACTTCTATTCGTCTTTACTGACCATCCTGAGGGATATGGGGTGTAAATGGACACAACTAGACTTCTATTCGTCTTTACTACCCATGATCCTGAGGGATATGAGGTGTAAATGGACACAACTAGACTTAAATTAATCTTTACTGACCATCCTGAGGGATATGGGGTGTAAATGGACACAACTAGACTTCTATTCGTCTTTACTAATGGTGTTTCAGTCCATGCATTCCTCCGTTGGACTGTGGGTGTATGAATGTGATGCAAAGTGCTTTGATCCAATGATTTTCATTGGCATTCCAATACAATGGTTGTAGGTAATTGATATCATTTATATTTTCTAACTTCATCTTCTTTATGTGTTTCTTGGTTGATTAGAATTTCCCAAAAGAAAGCCCTGCCCAGTGTTCAATAACATGAATACATAGTCAGATTGTGTCATAATAATGATTGGCCAACCATCTCAGTGATCTGAGCACTTGTCATCACTGCGTACGTTCAGATCTTTCGTCTGACTAACAACTGTGAACATTTCACCAGTGCAAAAGGTACCACAATACAATTTTAAACATTAATTATTCGGCCTGCGTGATAAAAAAATATTTAAAGACTTAAATAAACTACATTTTCATTTCACTTAAAACTTCTTATGGCTGCAATCCCGTTAACGGGATGATATGACAACAGCCAGTGAAAGTGCAGGGTGCCAAATTCAAACAACAGAAATCTCATAATTAAAATTTCTCAAACATTCATGTATCTTATACCATTTTAAAGGTAATCTTGTTGCTAATCCCACCAAAGTGTCCGATTTCAAATAGGCTTTTCAGCGAAAGCATCACAAACGATTATGTTAGGTCACCACGCCATTTTTCCAGCCAAAGAGAGGAGTCACAAAAAGCACAAATAGAGATAAAATGAATCACTAACCTTTGATGATCTTCATCACATGACACTCATAGGACTTCATGTTACACAATACATTATATGTCTTGTTCGATTAAGTTCATATTTATATCCAAAAACCTGAGTTTACATTGGCGCCATGTTCAGAAATGCCTCCAAAATATCCGGAGAAATTGCAGAGAGCCACGTCAAATAACAGAAATACTCATCATAAACTTTGATGAAAGATACATGTTTTACATAGAATTAAAGATACACTTGTTCTTAATGCAACCGCTATGTCAGATTTCAAAAAGCTTTACGGCAAAACACAATATTCAATAATCTGAAAACAGCGTTCAGCCACAAAAGCATGCCATACAGTTACCCACCAAATTGTACAGTCAACAAAACTCATAAAAAGCATTATAAATCTTCACTTACCTTTGCTGATCTTCGTCGGAATGCACTCCCAGGACTCCCACTTCCACAAGAAATGTTCGGTTGGTCCGGTAATGTCCATCATTTATGTCCAAATATCTATTTTTGTTAGCGTGTTAAACAAATCCAGCGTCAGGAAGCGCGTTCACTAAAAGCTAACGAAATGTCCAAAAGTTCCGTAACAGTCCGTAGAAACATGTCAAACGATGTATTGAATCAATCTTTAGAATGTTTTTAACATAAATCTTGAATAACGTTCCAACCGGAGAATTACATTGACTTCAGATGAGCGATGGAACAGAGCTCCCTCTCATGTGAACGCGCACGGTGAAAGCATGGTTAGGTCATGGCAGACCTGACTAATTCCCCACTCATTTGGCCCCCCTTCACAGTAGAGGCATCAGACAAGGTCCTACAGACTGTTGACATCTAGTGGAAGCCGTAGGAAGTGCAAACTCATCCATATCTCACTGTGATTTCAATAGGATCTTGGTTGAAAATCGACCAGCCTCATAATTCCCACTTCCCGTTTGGATTTTTTCTCAGGTTTTTGCCTGCCATATGAGTTCTGTTATACAGAACAGACATAATTCAAACAGTTTTAGAAACGTCAGAGTGTTTTCTATCCAATACTAATAATAATATGCATATATTAGCAACTATGACTGAGGAGCAGGCCGTTTACTCTGGGCACCTCTGTGCACCTTTCATCCAAGCTACTCAATACTGCCCCTGCAGCCATAAGAAGTTAAAGATTTAACACAACTGGGCCAAATTACAATGGAAGACATACATACTGTATCCCAGCATGCATTGTGGCATGACCTCTGAACTTTTCTTGAATGGTAATGTCAAGAGCTGCAACCAAAATTAACTTTTCCAATGACACATTTAGCTCACTGGGCTGCCCATTACCCACACCAATACTTTGAGTCTTATAGCAGTGCCCTGATTGTGTTATGGTAGTGATCAGCATAGTGTGGGAACCCTCCTAATTCAAACTCTCCAAACTCAAATGATTACTGAGTTAAAAGAAGGTAGCTGAAACTCAATTACACTGATGCAATACATGTATTAATGAGTCCATCACACACATTCATGAGGAGGGTGTGTAGTTGACCTTGCATGTGTACATCTTTAGAGGCAAAATGAGGAAGTCATACAGTTGATTAGGGTCCCCACCCACTTCCCTGAAAATAATTAATTACTAGGAATTGATTAGTTTCTGATTATATGCCAGTGTATTGATGACACACCACACCTGTTATTAATTGTGGTTTGCGTGTCGAACTCAGATGACTGTCTCACTCACCAGTAACGCTGTCATTATTTTGTTACGTTCAAAAAACATTTTGGAATGGAATGTTTTTGATCGTTTTTCTGAAATTTTGTTAAAGGATTCCACAGATGATCCCTTACTGTCAATGGAAAAGCAAGGGGAGTTTAAAATCACAACAGAAAGCACACTACATGGAATGAGCAAAGAGGTGAACCCTTTTTCTTTGCCACTGTATCTCTAGATATAGAAAAATGATAGTAAAGACAACGGATAGTAAAACATGTCATTTTCATTTTGACCTTTGAACCAGGAAATGTACATACGGCATTCTGTCCAGTAGTGGTCATTACTGATTATATGTCCATGTTTGTTAGAGTGGCCTGACAACTTTAGGTCCATATCCATCCCAGTCACCGGGAGGCAGCCAAAAGGTATGGAACTGGAGCTCTTTTCCTGAGATACTTTGTCAAGTGCAAACTGTGTCAAGCAGAGCCAGCACCATGGACAGCTCTGAGTTGAGTGGTAGAAGGCTATGTGACGTGTGTGTTTGCTGTATTATATATTGTTCTTGAAACATGCTACACTTTGTTCCGAAGCAGGGGGAATTCATCACACCTATCCTTCCCAGCACAACGGAACAAACAGAGAAGGTAAGTCTGTGACTGACTGCATGACGCTTTACTGACCATGATCCTGAGGTATATGGGGTGTAAATGGACACACCTAGACTTCTATTCGTCTTTACTGACCATCCTGAGGTATATGGGGTGTAAATGGACACACCTAGACTTCTATTCGTCTTTACTACCCATGATCCTGAGGGATATGGGGTGTAAATGGACACAACTAGACGTCTATTCGCCTTTACTAATGGTGTTTCAGTCCATGCATTCCTCCGTTGGACTGTGGGTGTATGAATGTGATGCAAAGTGCTTTGATCCAATGATTTTCATTGGCATTCCAATACAATGGTTGTAGGTAATTGATATCATTTATATTTTCTAACTTCATCTTCTTTATGTGTTTCTTGGTTGATTAGAATTTCCCAAAAGAAAGCCCTGCCCAGTGTGCAATAACATGAATACATAGTCAGATTGTGTCATAATAATGATTGGCCAACCATCTCAGTGATCTGAGCACTTGTCATCACTGCGTACGTTCAGATCTTTCGTCTGACTAACAACTGTGAACATTTCACCAGTGCAAAAGGTACCACAATTCCAATTGTAATTTTAAACAATAAATATTAGGCCATCGTTATAAAAAAAAGTGTATTAAGACATTTGATTAAAAGATTGGACACAAATGGGCCAACTTGCAATGGAAGACATCCATATACCAGCATGCATTGAGCATGACCTCTGAACTCTGCGTGAATGGGAATGTCAAGAGCTGCAAACAAAATATGAACTCTTCATGAGTGAATTTATACACTTACTGATTAAAACGTTTTTTCTGTTTTTTTGTTTACTTTTTTTTTTAACACAGGACCTTTCCTAAATCCAGAAAGATTGAGACTGTAGATTTGTAAGCACAGAGTGTTTGTATAAACTGTGAAGTGTATCCCTGGTGAGGAGCAGTCTACCCTTAACCTGACCAGCATAACATGAGGAGGGACTTCGCTTCGTCGCGCAATGATGATGTAATTTGTCCAATGTCACTCGTCCAATGCCACTTCTATGACCAGAATCGTGTTTTATACTTAATCCAAGTACCTAAAAGATGAACAATACATAGGTAAAAGCTAAGATAAATCAAGACAGTGTATTATATAACGATTATTGGACTAATAAATTCTTCCATCAGATGTCAGTGTTATTTTAGCATTGACTTTGCATCAACTAACTTATTTATGAAAGAAGTTCAAAATGTTACATTGGACCTGAGCTATAGTATAGCTTCTCTCTGTCGCTTCAGTATTACAACAGTTTTTACCTCCTCGTAATTTGTTCAACCATATTCTAATGTTTTCAGTGTATCGCTGCTTATCAATTCCTCAACCAAACGTTATTTATTGAAAACATGGAAATAGATTGTATTTTCTTCCTTTTCTGTATTAGTTACTACTTTTTCAATGAAATGTGTTTCCATCATATTCTTCAGAATATATAGTATTGAAAAGTGTTTTCACTGGTGAAATGTTGTCAGTCTAAAGTTCTCCCTTTGTATTTAACCTCTCTGTGTGCATGTAAGTAAATGTTCAAATGATCAAAAGTCTTTGTGTCTTCTTTCATCTAACATTAGCCTGTAATCCATTTCTGATACTTCATCATCTGAAGGGACATATACACTTGATCCAGGGCTGCGCACGGATGCACGCACACTCACACTCACACTCACACACACACATACTCACACTCACACTCACACACACACATACTCACACACACACACTCATGAGTGGGACACTACGGCTGTAGGCCAAGCACCATGGGAACTCCCCACAGTGGTAATGGCACATCAATGACTTATAATCAATGACTCATGAAGTGATTTTGGGAATTGGCAGGCGATACCATCTCATGTCCGGGTCAGAGTAAGGAAGAGCGCCCCCTGGCCTGATTACATGGTAAGTACACAGAAAAAATATGGACTACCATTAGAATACAATGTAAGAGTTCATCCTTTTTAGAAAACAATGGCATTTGCCAGAAACACTTGAGTCTTTGCTGTTTCAGGCATACATGCCAGGAACTGCCGGAGGAAGAAATCGATACCATAACGGGCAAAAAGTAAACAGATTTATTTACTAGGGATATTTTTCTATTACACTGATATCAACTACTCATAGGTTGTTATCAAATCAACAGTTAGCATGGAGGGAATGGCACAGGGAATGGGTTCAGAGAAGTTATTACATGGTCAAATCAAACAACGTGTGAACATTCCCTCTTTCAGTTTTTAAAGTCACAGTCGGGAGCAAGAGGTTCCAAGAAATTACATGTAAGTGTTACTCAGCCAAAACATATTGGTGAATTGCTCAACGGAAGGACCGTAGTTTTGAATCACTTTGAACATCAAAATAAATCCATATGAATTATTCGCTATTTAAGTCCAATGAATTGAGCAATCAATCAGTAACCCAACCAATTTCTTATTTGTGGTTCCAGAGACAGAAACAAGAAAACAGAGACCCTCAGCCTGACCCTGAATCCTATACAGAGAGGGAGGTTGACTATGAAACAGAAAGAGACTGGGAGACACCAACAGAGATGGAGGGAGAGAGAGAACCCATAGCAGCAGGGGAAGAGACACCATGGGAAAGACATAGAGAGAGGGAGATGGTAGAAAAGAAAGGAAAAGAGACAGAAGGAGAGATATACCATGATGCAGAAAGAGAGGGAGAGGAGGAGAGAAGTGGCGACTCTGAATGGGACACGGAGGAGGACAGTGAATACGAGAGGGAGAGAGAGGGGGAAAGGATGGAGATGGAGAGAGAGAGGATAGAGCTTGAAAAAGAGAGGGAGGCAGAGCTGGAGTTGCAGAGGGAGAAAATAGAGAGGGAGAGACAACTAGAGAGGGAGAACGTGGAAAAGGAGAGAGACCTGCAAATGGAGAGGGAGAGTGAACTAGAGAGCGAGAGAACAGAGATGGAGGGAGGTAGAGACCTGGACAGGGAGAGAGAGGAGTGGGAGAGACGGAGGCAGGAGATGGAAAGAGAGAACGGAAGACAAGGAGAGTACGAGGAGGAAGGAGGAGTAAGACCCTATCCAGGGCCAGAATATGACTATTTGAAGGTAAACACACACACATCCCCCAATCAAAGTGCTGTGAAGATGACATGATAAAAACACCTGTTCTGTTACCGTCATCTATCACGCATTTCTATCAGGTTCCTTTTTGTGTTCCTTTTTGAGTGGTTCCTTCTGTTTTCTAAAGGGTGCACCGGGTGAAAATGGACTTCCGGGACCGAAGGTGATTACCAATCATTTTCAAATAAAACAGTGTCTTCAAATGGAGTGAAAGAACAAGATGTCCTGAATCTGCCCCCATATCTCTACAGTACCAGGTTGCAATAAGGAATCCTTTATACATAGTTTGTAAAGGCTGTATAAGAAGTTTGTAGACAATGTATTATTAATGTGTTGATCAGTGATACCTTGTGCATGGCAGACAGTTCACACCACCAACATGAAGAGAACTACATGTTATAGTCTGTAGCTCTCTTAGAAATCAAGTCAAACCTTTAATAAAGGAGACCTTCATGTCATTTCAACCCAATCTGTCCTTACTTCCGTACACAGTGTCAATGTCACCAGGTCACAACATCAAACGTATCCTCGCTCCCCTCCTACCCTCGTCTCATTATCAGTGTCTTACACACACACACACCACACACCCACACAGACACAGACACACACACACACACACACACACACACACACACACACACACACACACACACACACACACACACACACACACCCACACACACACACACACACACACACACACACACACACACACACACACACACACACACACACACACACACACACACACACACACCCACACAGACACACAGACACACAGACACACACAGACACACACACACACCTATTTACCTACCCACATCTTCCCCTATAAGTTTGTCCATGTCTCTCTGCTCTCCTGTCAGTCAAACCAGCGCTCAGAATGTTGGTCTTTGATGTCCCCAGAGTTCTATTTCTGATCCCCTCATTACGCAGTGGATTAATCATGTGGTATTAATAATTCCGTCTGTTAGTTGGCGGCATCGATACAAAACAGATCCTTGAAAAACTCTATGGACTTTTTCCCCCTCCGGCTGTCTGAATGTGATGGTACTATTTTGGTGCACGAGACGCAGACAGAGACATATGGAGAGAATTCACTTGAATAACAATCACTTTGTAACTGATTTGTTGACAACTCTCTTCGTTCTACCAGGGGGAACTTGGTGAAAAGGGACACAAGGTAAATGCTTTTCCAATTCACTTCTGTGATAGAGCAAAGCCCGAACCAACCTCTTTTTCAGCAATCATGTTTTGAACATTTAACTATTTTTATTTATTGAAATATCTAACTAGAAGGACACCTGCACACTGTACTGTATATTTGCAAATGAAACGTATCCTATTGACATTGTTGTGCTTTTAGGGTGAGCCAGGTATTGGCCACAGAGGTCCTGTGGGACAGGCTGGTCCACCCGGAACTAAGGTAGACTCCCACACCATCACTTAGCTCTGCCCCTCTACTTAGTCAAAATCTATTTAGCTTTAACTGGCTTCAATTGACAATTTTGCCACCTGAGGGCCTGATTGTTGCTATGGAGATACAATAGTCTAGAGGAAACACTGAACTTCAGTAGCTGCTAGAGAAATACCAACACTGTCCTTATCTGTCTCCTATTAGCTGTCCCGCCACCCTCTCTCTGGGATTGACTTTCTGTCTCTTTCTTTGTCAATTAATCTATGAATTGTTGTTGTCTTCCATTTACAAAGCAAAAACACTCGAACGTATGGAATTAATAACTGCAAGGGAATTATAATTGTAGTTATACCAGTGTAGTTATTAGAGAAATGCAAAAAAAAATCCCTTTCTATCTTTGTTCCTCTGACTCTTCTTCTCTCCTTCTGTCTGTCTGCCTATCTGTCTCTCTCCATCTCTGTCTCATTCCCTCTTTCTGTCTGTGTCTGCCTGTCTGTCTCTTTCTGTCTGTTTCTGCATGGCTCTCCTACTCCCTCTGTCAGGGTGAGCCTGGTGAAATGGGGCCTTCTGGTGCTCAGGGTATCCAGGGAATCCGCGGTAACCCCGGTATCTCAGGTTCTCAGGGCCTGAGGGGCCAACCAGGAGACCCAGGAGAGGCGGGGAGAGAGGTGAGGAGCTCCCCGACCATCCCTTCAACCTGGGGCAAGGAGTTTGTCCTGATTACTGGAAGGCTTTGTACTCTAGTTATAAGAAACTCAACACCTTATTCTGTAGTTTTAATAAACTCAACACCTTGTACTGTAGTTTCAATAAACCCAACACCTTGTACTGTAGTTCTAATAAACCCAACACCTTGTACTGTAGTTTTAATAAACCCAACACCTTGTACTGTAGTTTTAATAAACCCAACACCTTGTACTGTAGTTTTAAGAAACTCAACACCTTGTACTGTAGTTTCAATAAACCCAACACCTTGTACTGTAGTTTTAATAAACCCAACACCTTGTACTGTAGTTTTAATAAACCCAACACCTTGTACTGTAGTTTTAATAAACCCAACACCTTATTCTGTAGTTTTAATAAACCCAACACCTTGTACTGTAGTTTTAATAAACCCAACACATTGTACTGTAGTTTTAATAAACCCAAAACCTTGTACTGTAGTTTTAATAAACCCAACACCTTGTACTGTAGTTTTAATAAACCCAACACCTTGTACTGTAGTTTTAATAAACCCAACACCTTGTACTGTAGTTTTAATAAACCCAACACCTTGTACTGTAGTTTTAATAAACCCAACACCTTGTACTGTAGTTTTAATAAACCCAACACCTTGTACTGTAGTTTTAATAAACCCAACACCTTGTACTGTAGTTTTAATAAACCCAACACCTTATTCTGTAGTTTTAATAAACCCAACACCTTGTACTGTAGTTTTAATAAACCCAACACCTTATACTGTAGTTTTAATAAACTCAACACCTTGTACTTTCAGTCTATTTCCTGGTCTGATCATGTATTCCAAAAAATGTTGCAGCCACATTTTTGTCAAATTCACCACTAGCCAGAAAGCCAGAACAAAGATATATGTTTTCAAAGAGCAAAAATACTGCCTACTAAGTAGGAAGATAATTGTGATAAAGTATGATGTGTACTGTTTTTGTTCATCTGTAGGGGGACAGAGGTAGAAGGGGTAAGAATGGATCACCCGGGACTCCAGGAGCTAAAGGGAAACTTGGAATAGAGGTATGGTGAAATATAACTTGCCCTAGGCATTGTTTGCCTTCCTATGGTTATCATGTAACATAATGGATGCTTTCTGTTTCGCAAAGGGTCCACCTGGTCTACCTGGTACGAAAGGAGAAAAGGTAAGACATTAGCCTGCTTGGTGGTGGTGGTGTTGTTGTCGTTGTCATGTTGTATATGAGGAGATAATAACATTAGCATTCACTTCTTCTTGTTCCCAACAGGGTGACAGTATCCCGGGGGAACCAGGTGCCAGGGGTGTGGTTGGGATCACAGGTCGCAGGGTGAGACGGAACAATGGACTTAATTACCTCAGAGAGATGGAATTAACCTCAGAGAGAGATCCGAGGCAGCATTGTAAAAGATAGAAAAGCTGCTCGTCACAACAGGATGGCACAAAATGCACACATTTACACTGAACATAAATATAAACGCAGCATGTAAAGTGTTGGTCCCATGTTTCATGAGCTGAAATAAAAGATCCCATACATTTTTCATATGCACAAAAAGGTTATTTCTCTCAAATTTGGTGCACAAATTTGTTTACATCCCTGTTAGTCAACATTTCTCCTTTGCCAAGATAATCCATCCACCTGCCAGGTGTAGCATATCAAGAAGCTGAATAAACAGCATGATCATTACACAGGTGCACCTTGTGCTGGGACAATAAAAGGCCACTCTAAAATTTGCAGTTTTGTCACACAACACAATGCCACAGATGACTCAAGTTTTGAGTGTGCAATTGGCATGCTGACTGCAGGATTGTCCACGAGCTGTTGCCAGATAATAACAATTATCTACCATAAGCCGCCTCCAACGTCGTTTTAGAGAATTTGGCAGTATGTCCAACCGGCCTCACAACCGCAGACCACTTGTATGGCGTTGTGAACAGGGTGCCCCATGGTGGCAGTGGGGTTAAGGTATTTAATGGTATGGGCAGGCATTTTATCTATAGCAATTTGAATGCACAGAGATACCCTGATGAGATCCTGAGGCCCATTGTTGTGGCATTCATCCGCCACCATCACCTTATGTTTCAGCATAATAATGCACGGCCCCATGTTGCAAGGATCTGTACACAATTCCTGGAAGGTGAAAATGTCCCATTTCTTCCATGGCCTGCATACTCACCAGACATGTCCCCCATTGAGCATTTTTGAGACGCTCTGGATCAACGTGTACGACAGCGTGTTCCAGTTCCCACCAATATCCAGCAACTTCGCAAAGCCATTGAAGAGCAGGACAACATTCCACAGGCCACAATCAGCAGCCTGATCAACTCTATGCGAAGGAGATGTGTAGCGCTGTATGAGGCAAATGGTGGTCACACCAGATACTGACTGGTTTTCTGATCCACGCTCCTACTTATTAGTTTTTTGAAGGTGTCCGTGACCAACAGATACATATCTGTATTCCCGGTCATGTGAAATCCATAGATTAGGGCCTAATTAATGTATTTAAATTGACTGATTTCCTTATATAAAGTGTAACTCAGTAAAATCTTTGACATTTTAGCATGATGCATTTATCTTTTTGTTCAGTATAATATTTGTGATGTGTTTGTTTGTGACAGGGTGAAAAGGGCATTGCAGGAGTCTTAGGAGCCCCAGGACACACTGTGAGTTAACATCATCACCTTTCATGACATGAACAGTCCAGAGGAGGCCGGTGGAAGAAGATATATAGAAGGACGTGCTCATTGTAATGTCTGGAATGGAATAAATGTAACGGAGTCCAACGTGGTTTCCATATGTTTGATGTGTTTGATACTATTCCATTTAGTCCATTCCAGCCATTACAATGATCCTGTCCTCCTATAGCTCCCCCCACCAGCCTCCTCTGGTACAGGACATTTGTTTCATAGCTACCTTTACCTTTGACCTCTTTTACTTAGGGTCCAAAGGGCTTCCCGGGCAGCAAAGGAGCAAAGGTACGTTGACGGTTACTTCTTTGATGGCATGATAATTTTGGTAGACTATATTTTTAAAATGTATGCGATTGAGTGGGTCTTACTAAATACTTTGATATTTTAGATTTTCACACACTCATACTTCCACTCAGGTTCTCCAGATACTTTAGATATTTTTTCTTCAGAGACAGTTTTAAAACTTCTACTCAATACCCATCCCGGATCCGGGATCATTCTCATCAGAAACGCTGACTAGAATAGCCTAGCCTAGCGCAACAGGGAATATCATATAATATAAAAACATGAAATCACAAGTCCAATACAGCAAATGAAAGATGAACATCTTGTGAATCCAGCCAACATGTCCGATTTTTAAAATGTTTTACAGCGAAAACACAACATATATTTATGTTAGCTCACCACCATATCCCAAAACCCAACGCCATTTTTTCACCGCAAAGATAGCTTTCACAAAACCCACAAATAGAGATCAAATTAATCACTAACCTTTGAACAACTTCATCAGATGACAGTCTTATGACATCATGTTATACAATACATTTATGTTTTGTTCGAAAATGTGCATATTTATAGCCACAAATCGTGGTTTTATATTGGCGCCATGTTCAGAAATGGCTCCAAAACAGCCAGAATAATTACAGAGAGCAACGTGAAATACAGAAATACTCATCATAAAACATTTATGAAAAATACATGTTGTACACATAATTAAAGATAAACATCTTGTGAATCCAGCCAACATGTCCTATTTTTAAAAAGTTTTACAGTGAAAACACAACCTATATTTATGTTAGCTCACCACAATAGCCCAAAACACAACGCCATTATTTCACCGCAAAGATAGCTTTCACAAAACCCACCAATAGAGATAAAATGAATCACTAACCTTTGAACAACTTCATCAGATGACAGTGTTATGACATCATGTTATACAATACATTTATGTTTTGTTCAAAAATTTGCATATTTATAGCTACAAATCGTGGTTTTACATTGGCGCCATGGTCAGAAATGGCTCCAAAATATACGGAGAAATTTTAGAGAGCCATGTAATCTAACAGAAAAACTCATCATAAACTTTGATGAAAAATACATGTTGTACATATAATTAAAGATACACTGGTTCTTAATACAACCGCTGTGCTAGATTTAAAAAAAATAACTTTAGTAAAAAGCACAGCATGCAATAATCTGAGACAGCGCTCAGCCATTCTCCGCCATATTGGAGTCAAAAGAGTCAACAAAAATACAAAAGAACATCAAAAATATTCCCTTACCTTTGATGAACGTTCATCAGAATGCAGTGCCAGGAATCCTAGTTCCACAATAAATCGTTGTTTTGTTTTAGAATGTCCATTTCTTCTGTCGAATTAGCAACTTTGGCTAGCATGTGTAGCTCACGTGTCCATGAAGATTTGACGCAATGAACGAAAACTTCTAAATGTGATAATAAAAGTCGAATAAACTGGTCAAACTCAGTTGAGAATCAATCTTCAGGATGTTTTTCTCATATATATCCAATAACGTCCCAGACGGAGCATTTCTTCGTGTCTATCTAACGATTTGCAGACAAAGATATGACATACCCAAGTGCGTGGCCAAAAACGGGCAATATGACTGACCTGTCACTCCAAAGACTTTCATCCGGTCCCACATAAGGCTTGACACTTCATTCCACGTTCTACTGCCTGTTGACATCTAGTGGAAGGCGTATGAAGTGCATACATATCCATAAATATTAGGCAATTGAATAGGCCATGCCTTTCACAGCGACCCATTTCAGAATTTTCACTTCCTGTTTGGAAGTTTGCCTGCCAAATGAGTTTTGTTTTACTCACAGATATAATTCAAACAGTTTTAGAAACTTCAGAGTGTTGTCTATCCAATAGTAATAATAATATGCATATCATATGATCTAGGACAGAGTACGAGGCTGTTTAATTTGGGCACCATTTTATCCAAAAGTGAATATGGCGCCCCCTATTTCCAAGAGGATTTATTAAAGATGGTTTTGACAGCCCGGTGTTTCAGCGTTCAGTCAAATTCTCTGCTCATTCTATTGAAGTGTCATCACTCTAGTCACTTCTGTCTCTTCAATCCCTCTTTAGAACCCTCTTTAGAACCCTCTTTTTGAAACATGTTTCAACACTCACCGTGTGGCCAGTCTATTTCAATTAACTTCAGTCCATTTTTCTGTGTATATAGGGATGTGGACAATGAAAATGAAGAGTCAATGTTTTTATGTAACTACCTGATACAGCCATATAGTATGTAGTTAGTGTTTTCTACGCACAGACTTCAAATTAATAGTGTCTCATAAGCCCATACAGGCTGGGTACCATTTGGTGTATGACACTAAAATACAAATATTATCAATCAATCAATTATTGTATGAATGTTATAAGCCATTGATTCCTTTCATAAAATATATTTTCACAGGGTGACAGGGGTTTAACAGGAATACAAGGAGAAAGGGTAAGCCAAACATGACATAAGTACTACACAAATAGTGTTTTGTATATGATTAATTCATATATGATGTACATTCTTTATGTTTAGGGAAGCCCCCTCCAAATCCAGGGACCGAGAGGCTACAAGGGCTTAAAAGGAGAAGGGGTGAGAAACAAGTCCCCTAAACAAGTCCTCCACAATTTATTTTGAATGTTAGTTTTAGTTCCAGAGCAATCCTCATTAAAAAATATATATTTTAGAGAGACCGCTTTTGCATTTTCACTTTGTGTGTTTTCCCCTTGAAGACAATGTTTATCTGTTGTTTGGATTTTTGTTTCAGGGAGAGCGAGGCTCCCCAGGTTTCGATGGAGATAAAGGAGAGAAGGGCGAGGATGGGCCCCCGGGGTTCAAGGTGCTTCCTAATGATTGATGACAGAACATTTTATGTGGAAAAAGAGAGAAACAAAGATTGTTAATAGATGTAAAGAAAGAGAGACAAACAGAAAAAGAAAATGCATTTCCCAAAACATGGAAGCCAAAGCACATAGTGTTTTCACAATCAGATTTTTGTTTGTTCTCCATCTGAAGGGCCTCAAAGGAGAGGCAGGGGCCAAAGGAGCTATGGGGCTGTTTGGGGCCCGTGGACCAGTGGGCCAAAAGGTCAGTAGGGAATACAGCATGTATCACTCTACAGGCTACATGGAACCACTGTTATCTATGCTTCTTATGTGTATGCTCACTGTTGTTCTGTGCTTCCAGGGAGATACTGGCGAGCCTGGAGTCAATGGAGAAGTGGTGGGTATTTATCTAACACACTTTAACAGTTTAATATATAAACAGTGTCTGTATAACTGTATATATACTATGGTGGCTTGGCATGTGGTCAAAAAAAGGCTTTGTTGATTGGCTTGTTGTTGTCACAGGGTCGTAACGGGGACGATGGATTGGATGGAGCCACAGGAGCCAAAGGAGACATGGGACTCCAGGGACAGAAGGGAGATCAGGTGAGGAGGGTGTGGCACAGAGCATAGAATTTAGAGACTAGACAAATAGAACCTGTCATCTGTGATTCATTATACAGTAATTCTGTTCTGTTCTGGTATTCTATTCCTAGGGTGACAGAGGTGAACCTGGCTTACCGGGGGATACTGGGCAGACAGGAGAGAAGGTGAGGGCTTGATCATAATGTATTAGGCATGTTAATGAGATAGTAATGCAATGATCAAAAGTAACTCTTGGTGTCGGTTGTGGTTGCTGCACAGGGATTCCGAGGCCTACCTGGACGCATAGGAAGCACTGGGCTAGATGGAGAAAAGGTGAGCTGCCTGCTGTGGGATTCAATACAATAATCACAACAACACAATGTGCTCCAGGAAGCATCGTCAGTACCACTGACCAACAAAAGTAAATGTTTACAGTAGTGCCAACTAGCTGCCATACGCTGCATACAATTTAGTATACTGTTCAATTGTCTGACCTAGTAGGCCACAGTCAGACTATGGTCAATAGTGGCACAGTTTTAGACACAGTTTCAGTGAAAATGTAAGTATTTAATTGTTGTTTGACACAGGGAGAGATGGGTATTCCTGGAACCCCAGGACATCCAGGGCTTAATGGACTCACAGGACGGAAGGTAGGCACACACACACACACACACACACACACACACACACACACACACAATGATCCCACTCTCCGAGGGTGCCTCATGGGGTTGGGATATGCAAGAAAATACATTTCCATTTCACACGTACGTATAATACACACTCGTGAAATAGGACAAATATAAGCACCCACCTAATTATTTATTTATTATTTATACACAAACACACACACACACACACACACACACAAATCAAAATCATTTTCAGTAATCTTCTGAAAAGTGTTGATTGTGATGTTTTGTGTTGATGTGTAGGGTGAAAAAGGGGACGGGGGTATCAATGGAGTAGAGGGAGCACCAGGACTAATAGGAGAGAAGGTTTGTTCAAATCACATGTAAAAACAAGATTGAAATGATGACTTAATAGTCTATGTACTACAGAAGAATGTGGAAATATTCATATAGTTCTTGAAGCATTATGTTTTTCTCCCATCATGCACCATTCATGTTGTCCCTGTCTTGTGCAGGGCGCCACTGGTTTCCCAGGGTTCCCTGGGTTTAAGGGGTCAGCAGGGACACCAGGAAATGATGGAGTGGGAGGGCGACCAGGACGTAATGGGTCCAAGGGAGAGACAGGAACCAAGGTAGATTGAGGTTGCCTTCCAGTCAAGGTTATTATAGTAAACAAAATCTAATCTAATTTCAAATGGTGTTTTCGAGCTTCTGAATCTGAAGGTATAGGCCTAGCTTGTGCATCACTAGCCATCACTTGCTAACAGGGAAGAAATCCAAGGGCGAGCACGGAGCGTGAGTGGGCCAAGCTAGAACAGCTTGTGAAGTTAATGGAGCCGTTCGCAATCCACACCGACCAACTTCAAACTGACAGCCAAACTGATGTGGTGTTGTGCCCTCTCAACCTTGAGGCACACTTGCAGTCAACTACTGTTGCAAAACAGTTGGCACAGGTCCTCCTGAAGTCACTGCATGAGTGTTTCGCATGCATACTGAATGGCAGCCAACTTCAATCCAACCCCTGCAGCAGCTTGCCTGATGGACACAAGTGTGTCTCTGGCACTTCGCTCAACAGAGATGGAGGGCAGAAGAATCTTTTGTACTTCAGCAAATCAGAGAGTACAGCCGTGGACCAGCAGGACCCCAGGAAGAATCCGGCAAGCTTCTTGACCACAGTGCTTCAGTAATATAGCTTCATCGCATCGAAGATTGTGTCTGTGGTCACGGTCCAGTCGGAGGGTCAACCTGACAAGGCATTAAGTGCCCGGTGTGAGCTGCGGAAATACCTGGAAGAGGTAAAGGAGGGCATGTTTACAGAAACTAAATCCTATAGAAATGAAATAGAAAGGTTTTTATCAAACTGAACATAAATAGAAACCAGTAAATCATTTCTGAAAACGAACTGAAACTAAACCGAATTTCAAATAAATATCTAAAAACAAATATAAATAAAAACTCATCTTAAATCGCCAAACTATAGTAACCTTGCTTCCGGTAACCTATTGTATATTAGTGTCATGGAAGCACAATTTTGTGTGTTCTCTGTGTGTCTGTCTGTCTGTGTCTATATTGTGTCGTACAGCAGGTCAGCCACCAGAGGGAGACTCGTCGAGGCCTGGTGATAGACGGAGTATACATGGCTCCATCTGTTGGACGATGGCAATGGCTCCATCTGCTGGACGTGCCAGGTCTCGACGGGCTCAAGCTCTGCAAGGCCCATAAAGCTGCCAGAAGGGCAGCACACAAGGGAGTGGGGGAAGAAAGGACTCCCGTATAGTTGGGGACGGTTGCAGAGGTATGAGGAGGGAGTTCAATTTTTGTACCCGACAGGATACAGCCAGACCCGGAGCCCAGAAGACGGTATCCCGGAGAGGGTCTCATAGGGGAGACATATCCTTTTCTTTTTGATTTATTATTTAAATTAACACCCTTGAAACCGAGCTAATCCTACTCTGTCCGTGTCTGATCTGTGTAAACGTCTTGACCAAACCCCCTGGTCTGCCACAAGTGGTGGAGAATGCGGGCATTCTGATAACGTGGTCAGATCAGGGTTGACGTTTACACAGCATCAGCATGGACGAGTTGATAGCTCAGTTCGTCCGGGCCCAACAAGCACAACAGGCGGTTCAGGAACAAACACTGGAGGAACAGCGACTACAAAACGTCCGCCTCGTTGAGGAAATCAGGAAGCTGCAAGGAGGAGCGTCTACTGAATCACATCCCAACCAGTTTTTAATCAAGCTAACGGAAGACGATGACATTGAAACATACCTCTGTACGTTTGAACGGACAGTGCTACGGGAAGGATGGCCAAGGCCGACGTGGACTAGTCTGCTGGCACCGTTCCTTTCTGGGAAAGCCCAAAAGGCGTATTGGGACCTGAACGACGAACAGGCGGCTAACTACGACGTGCTCAAACGGGAGATACTCAGCCGCTACGGGTACAGCCTGGCCCATCGGACTCAACGGTTCCACGACTGGAGGTTCGTACCTGAGGCATCCCCCCGAGCACAGATGAGCGACCTACTGCGCCTCACCAGGGCATGGCTCCTAACCAACGTATCCACCCTCTCCATCCTCTACAAAATGGTCCTAGATCGCTTCTTACGGGGGCTACCCCACGACATGAAGAGGGCAGCGAGTCTATGCGCGCCCCAGACCTTGGAGGGCCTGCTGGAAGCAGTGGAGATGCATCAGAACACTCAGGCCCTGCTGAGTGGGAGCCGGGACGAGTCGGCGACCCGTTCGAGGGAGACGGAAGGACAGCCTCACCGTTGTATCCCCCGAACCGACAGTCAGCAGGGCCAAAGGACCGCAAACCCGTGGAGAGACGGCTGGGGTAGGGCCGACTCGCCACCGACGACCCCAGGTAGATGGAGGCCAAATGAGGTGTTTTGAGTGTGGCGCCAGGGAGCACATTGCCTGGAATTGCCCGGCTCGAGAGGAGTCGATGCCATCAGCTAGCCCCGGAGGCGAGGTGAGTCACGCCGTGAACTATGTTACCTCCTGTTGGACGCACCACGAATCAACTGCACCCATGGTCCCGGTGAAGGTTGACGGACATGACATGGAAGCGCTATTAGACTTCGGAAGTATGGTTACGCTCGTAGCCACGAGCCTGCTGAACCAGGAGACCGAACGGGGTAGGGAGATGTCCATTTCCTGTGTTCATGGTGACACAAAGCGGTATCCAACCGTATGGACCAACATCGTGATGCCACAAGGGAGCTGACAGATGATGGTGGGTGCAGTACCAGAGTTTCCGGTACCTCTCCTAGTGGGACGGGATTGTCCGCTGTTGGGGCACGAGTTGAGGAAAAAGATACGAGCCGGCCGAAGAAGAGAGCGGGGACGACCCATCACCTGTGCGGCCCGGAAGCAACCGGTTAACCAATCTGTATCTACAGGTCCGGAGGCGCCGGAACCTGACCCCCCTGGCGAACCACTGGAGGAGGAGCTCAGCTTCTCCCTCCTCGATTTCGAGGGGCCAGTCGAGATACCCGCTGGGGGCCAACTGAGGGGACAATTCAGGATGGCCCAGTGGGAGGATCCGAACTTGAAAGCCGCCGCAGCCCAAGTGATAGCGGTGGATGGACAGCTACTTCCGGGGTGAGTGACTGGCGATACCCCCATTTCCAAATCAAGAACAACCTTTTACATATCAGGTGTCGCGCCAATAGGGGGAACTTCGAGAGGTATTGTTGCTGCCCCGACGGTACGTGGGAACCATTCTTCATCTGGCCCACACCCACCTGTTGGGGGCGCACGTGGGAATGGAGAAGACTAGGGAACGGATTGCCGCCCGGTTCCACTGGCTGGGATGAGGAGGGCCGTGGAAGACTACTGTCGCAGCTGCCCGGAGTGTCAACTCACTGCTCCGAAATCCCACTTCCGAAACCCATTGGTCCCCCTACCGATCATTTGGGTGCCCTTTGAACACATTGCCATGGACATAGTGGGACCCCTGGTAAAAACAGCACAAGGACACCGGGTGATAGTAGATTATGCCACCCCGTATCCCGAGGCCATTCCCCTACGGGCGGCGGTATCCAAAGGAATCGCCCGGGAGCTGTTCCACCTTTTTAGCCGGGTGGGCATCCCAAACGAGATCCTAACAGACCAAGGTACTGAGTTTATGTCCCGCCTAATGAAAGGGTTGTGGGCTCTCCTGCAGATCAGGACCTCCACCCGCAGACGGATGGGCTCATCAAGCGCTTCAATAAAACGCTCAAACAAATGCTGCGTAAGGTCATCGAGCAGGATGGGAAGAACTGGGACCAGCTACTACCCCACCTAATGTTCTCAATCCGAGAAGTACCCCAGTCCTCCACTGGGTTTTCCCCTTTCAAACTCCTCTACGCGCCCAAGCCCAGGTCTACAATCGGGGAGCCCAGCCCAGAGAATTCCAGGTGGGAGACAAGGTGTTGGTCTTAATCCCCACGGCTGAAAGTAAATTCCTGGCAACATGACACGGGCCATACAAGGTGATCGAGAAGTTGGGACCTGTCAATTACCGCGTACGGCAACCGGGGAGACAGAAACCCCAACAGATTTACCACGTGAACCTGTTGAAGTGGCACGAGAGGACAGCCTTGGCCGTGTTATGGTCGGGACCCAAGACGCCAACGGTACCAGTGGTGGTCCCGAGCAATGAGGACCTCGACCGGACCAGAAGCAAGGACTCAGGGAGCTCGTCGATCGGAACACAGCGGTGTTCTCCGAGAAGCCGGGCCGCACGACCCTCATTGAACACCACATCCGTACCCGGCCCGGGGAAACGGTACGTAAGAGGCCATATCGGATTCCGGAGGCCCGAAGGAAGGCCGTGAAACAAGAAGTGGAGGCTAAGCTGAGGATGGGGGTCATTGAAGAGTCCCACAGTGCATGGTGCAGCCCCATCGTGTTGGTGCCCAAACCGGACAGTAGCCTCCGCTTCTGTAATGATTTCCGGGGTGTGAACGACATAAGCTTATTCGACGCCTACCCCATGCCGATGGTGGACGAGCTCATCAACCGATTGGGAAAGGCCTGGTACATCAGCACCCTTGACCTGACCAAAGGTTATTGGTAGGTACCGTTGGCAGCCTCCTCCCGGGAGAAGACGGCGTTCTCGACACCAGATGGTTTTTATCAGTACCGGGTGCTCCCGTTCGGTCTTCACGGAGCCCCACTCACATTCCAGCGACTGATGAACAGAGTGCTTCAACCCCACCAGCAGTACACAGTGGCCTATCTGGATGAAATCATCATCCACAACCAAGGTTGGGAAGAGCACCTGACGCGCCTCCAGGCGTTGCGGGACGCGCTCAGACAAGCCGGGTTGACCGCAAACCCCAAGAAATGCAAACTAGGGTTCAAGGAGGTGGAGTACCTGGGGTATTTGACCGGACGGGGGAACATCAAGCCCCAGGAGAGGAAGGTTCACGCGGTACGTGACTGGCCCGTTCCACACACCAAGACACAGGTCAAGTCCTTCCTGGGACTGGCAGGATACTGTAGCCGGTTTATCCCCAACTTTGCGGCTATAGCTTCCCCCCTCACCGATCTAACCAGGGCCCGACTCCCGAAAACAGTGAAATGGACGGACGAGACAGAAGCGGGGTTCAGCCGTCTGAAGGAAGCGCTGTGCTCCCATACGATTCTCATAACGCCCGATTTCCAGGTGCCGATGGTGGTCCAGACGGATGCATGTGATACGGGACTAGTGGCCGTTCTGTCCCAGATACACGATGGGGAGGAGCACCCCATCATGTACATCAACAAAAATCTCAATTGTTGAGAAAGATTGTCTAGCGGTGAAGTAGGCGCTAGAAACTCTCAAGTAATACCTGTTAGGTAACCACTTCACCCTGGTCACGGACCATGCTCTCAAGGTCTGGATGGCCAGGGGAAGGGACACAAACGATCGGGTCACCAGGTGGTTCTTGTCCCTTCAACGCTTCTCTTTTTCTGTTGTGCACAGGTCAGGGGCGAAGCATGGAAACGCGGATGCCCTATCGAGAAGGGAGACACGTCGCACTGATGACAGTCCTCTCCCAGAGTTAAGGGGGGGGGGTGTACAGAGCTAAGGGGGGGGGGGGGGGGGGGGCGTACAGCAGGTCAGCCACCAGGGGGAGACTCATTAAGGCCTGGTGATAGACGGAGTATACATCACGAGGCGATGGCTCCATCTGCTGGAGGTGCCAGGTATCGACGGGCTCTCCGGCCAGGACTAACTGGGGCTGATTGGGAGTTGGTGAGTAATCAGGGGCTGATTGCTCACCAGCTGTGCAAGGCCCATAAAGCTGCCAGAAGGGCAGCACACAAGGGAGTGGGGGAAGAAACTACTGCCGTATAGTTGGGGACGGTTGCAGAGGTATGAGGAGGGAGTTCAGTTTTTGTGCCCGACAGGATACAGCAAGACCCGGAGCCCAGAAGACGGTATCCCGGAGAGGGTCTCATAGGGGAGACATATCCTTTTCTTTTTTAATCATTATTTATTATTTAAATTTACACCCTTGAAACCGAGCTAATCCTACTCTGTCCGTGTCTGATCTGTGTAAACGTCTTGACCAAACCTCCTGGTCTGTCACAGTCAGTCTGCCCCAGTCAGTCTGCCTGTCTGCCTGTCCTTCCTTCATGCATAACAACCACAGCCCACCAACTCCAAAACCCAGTTTTACCCAGTCAGAGTGCACATTAAAATATCCACTTTCCACAAAAGTTACAAAAATCAACAAAAGAAAAACACACATAATGATGATTAGATAAAACAAGCCTGATTCTATCAGGCACATTGTCCACCTAGCAGAATGCCTGTCAGATACGTAGATAGACAGGCAGTAGACAACATTCCTATGTATAGCAATGCATAGGAAGGAATAGAAGCATAATTAAGACACAGAAATGGGTCTATTTTCTGATGCGGCGGGAACACTAACCAAACCTCTATGCTAATGGCTCCTTTCAGCCACAATTAGCAGCCTCTTTATGTTGATAGGAGAGAAGGGATGGAAAGGACGTAATGATGTTCCAAGGGGACGTTTTATCACAAAACATCTGGATATGTTAGATATTTATAGGATAACTAGAGAGGTAAGCCTAATGATTGGGTTGAGCTTTATTTAGGCAACTGCGTAGTAGGAAAGTACGTAGTAGGGAAGTACGTAGTATTGAAATAGGTAGAAGGGAAGTAGGTGGAAGGGAAGTAGGTAGAGTACATAATAGTGAAGTACGTATTAGGGAAGTACATATTAGGGAAGTACGTATTAGGGAAGTACGTATTAGGGAAGTACGTAGTAGTGAAGTACGTAGTAGTGAAGTACGTATTAGGGAAGTACGTAATAGTGAAGTACGTAATAGTGAAGTACGTATTAGGGAAGTACGTATTAGGGAAGTACGTAATAGTGAAGTACGTATTAGGGAAGTACGTAATAGTGAAGTACGTATTTGGGAAGTACGTATAGTGAAATACGTAATAGTGAAATACGTAATAGTGAAGTACGTAATAGAGAAGTACGTAATAGTGAAGTACGTAATAGGGAAGTACGTAATAGTGAAGTACGTATTTGGGAAGTATGTATAGTGAAGTACGTTTTAGGGAAGTACGTAATAGTGAAGTACGTATTAGAGAAGTACGTAATAGTGAAGTACGTAATAGTGAAGTACGTAATAGTGAAATACGTATAGTGAAGTACGTATAGTGAAGTACGTAATAGTGAAGTACGTAATAGTGAAGTACGTAATAGGGAAGTACGTAATAGTGAAATACGTAATAGTGAAGTACGTATTAGGGAAGTACGTATTAGGGAAGTACGTAATAGTGAATTACGTAGTAGTGAAGTACGTAGTAGTGAAGTACGTAGTAGGGAAGTACGTAGTAGTGAAGTACATGTCCCTCTTATAATACTATATCATTTTTGTATAATGGAATTTAGATTGAAGGAAGTTGTCGGTTTGTATTTATATGTGAGAGAGTGTCTGTCTATCTGTGTGTGTGTGTTTATCTCTGTGTGTCTATCTTTGTGTGTGTTTGTCTATCTGTGTGTGTGCCTATCTGTGTGCCTGCCTGTTTGTGCATGTGCCTGTGAGAGCACATGTGCGTGGGCTCACTAGCACGCGCAGCACCTGTGTGAGTAAGAGCGGTCTCCATTTTGCTGTGTTGTCCCAGGGAGAGAGGGGCAGGAGAGGCAGAGGGAAGCCTTGTCAGACAGGACCACCTGGAAGTCCGGGACAAAGAGGAAGCAGTGTAAGCTACTTCATAGACCAGACACATGACACTCACACACATGTTGTTGTTCATGTATCAATACCTAATGGGAGTTAATGTCACGAGGCTGGGTGACAGTAATAGTTGCTGTGATAATAACCACTGTGTCTTTTCCAGGGAGAGCTCGGAAACGAGGGACTAAAGGGAGAGAAAGGGGAACCCGGACTCTCTGTAAATACATCTTACTTATTCCAATACACACGTTTGACACCTGCCTGGCCTAAGACATATTTATATTGACAGACAGCTTGGTTGAAGACAGGGTCTAAGCAGCACAATGCTCTCTCTGTTCTCAGGCCGAGGAGGTGAAGGAGCTGGTCAACCAAGAGGTTGTGAACCAGTGCGGTGAGTGTTTCTGTGTTTGGCTGTGTGTGCGCATGCAGGTCTGTGTGGCTGTGTGTCTGTTCTACATTCTAAAAGTCCCACTGCTGCGGCATGGCACCCCTGTGTGTTCTGCCATCTGGTGTGCCCTCTCTGTGGAATGGCCCGTTGAGAGAGGGGACACCGTGACCGACCGGAGTCATTCACAAACACCAGACTCATAAACCATCATACCACACACCAGAACCCAGAGGGCCATACAACCACAGGGTCAAACGCATCTTTAGTTTACACCTCCACAACTTTGAGGAGAAAGGCATTGTTGCCTTATCCGTAGTGAACATCATTAACATATCATATCAAATTATCATCAAATTTCCTCCATTAGTTTCCAGGCGAGGTGTGAATGTCTGACTATGAAATTGTCAATTGAATCCAGTAAAAGCCTCTTTAAGGCAGGCTCATGTTTATTCAATGGTAGGGGGAACACTGACTATTCTGTCTGTGGTTGTTGCAGGGATGGACTTGAAGTTTATGGTGAAGTCCAAGGACCCGGATGCTGAGAGCATGTTTGAGAGGGATCCGGACGAGCCTATATCCATCCTCACTCGCAGCCTACCTGAGGATGAGATGGGAGAGGAGGAAGAGGACAAGAAAATACTTGAAAAGGAGCTGGTAGGATCAACCACTCCTCCCCCCGTCCCCTTGCAAGAGGAGGGGACCCCAGGTGATGACAACCTTACCGGTAAGTCAAAGTTAGAAGTTTGTGCCGTATCTGGTGTAGCGGTCCAAGCTCCTGACCACATATATGCCCCTGGTCCCGATGTCATGCTGCTTTCCATTCCTGTACAGCAAAGCCACACTTTTTTACACAGAAGAAAACCTAAACATCTCTTGTCTGTCACGAATGTTGAATAAAATTATATTTAAACTGTGGGGTTGGTTCTTATTCGGGTCGAAATTCCAGACAAATATCCACAGAAAAGTATTGTTTATACCCCACCTATTTGAGGAACTAATAAATAATAAGCTGTTTTTTCCTTCATGTAAACACTGCCCTTGTCCCTAGGTGAGACCCTCGCTTAGACCAATCTAATATCCTATCCATCTTTTTACTAACCTCCAGAGTTGACCCCAACCCTGAAGCTAGACTCTCCATTCTGAATGCTTTATTACTGTGAGTAGAAAAAGACGAGGACAAAGACAGAGGGAAAGAGAGAGAGGCAGAAAGAAGCAATCAAAGCAGTGTTATCGCGGGTCATTATCCTAGCCAGCCCTAGGCTACTGGGCTTCTCATCCCATTTGAATCCCTATTTCAGGTTCCATTGAACCAAAGAGATCGGAAATAATCAAAGGCTCACATTGCCCCTGTCAATGTCAATGTCACCATTGTTATGTGTAATCCTGCGCCCGGGATCGTGACATCTAGCTTAACGTACAGGTATATACATATGACCTGAGTTCCAAAATATTTTATCTTTTCAAATGCTCTGAGCATTTAATTGAACTTGCCTGGTGTGCCAGATGGGCGGGGTTTTCACTTTTGGGAGAATTACATTGATTCCATTACACCAGACTTGATTTTCCTGATAAAAAAAAAGTTAAATAAGAATAAAATACAAACTCCATGATCTCCCCGTAAATGCAGTGTAATTTACATGCAAAATGTATCAGTCACAGACAAACATCTGACTTGGAGATAACGTACATTCGTAGACATTTCTATCTTTCATTAGTCTTCTTGGTCATAAATCCTTTCCTCCATGTCTCCCTGGTCATCCTCCAGTGTGAACCTATAGAGAGTCAGTATAACAGACCAAGTCTGCAGACCACGGCTGTATTCCAAATGGCCCTCCATTCCCTGTATAGTGTAATACTTATGACCAGGGCCAATAGAGTTTACATTTTTCAAGGGCCCTGTGTGTTGATTAGAGGAGTGGGACGCAGCAGGCCCCACTTAGTGATAAATGTTTGAATCTGCCTGTCTGTAAGCTAATGAGTTCTCTCGGCCTTCAGACTCTGGAGCCAACAGGGGAGCGGATTGGGGACTGAGGCACAGGAGAAGAAGGGTTCCGAGAGTTGGGCCAGGCTCAGGTGAATGAATGGAACTTGTTTTCCTTTCCATCTCTCTCTTTTCTCTCTCCGTCTTTCCTCTTCCTCTTGTTCCCACTTCTTCCTCTCCTCTTGTCATTTTGATTATTTTTTTTCTTGCACTCTCTCGCTTTCAATCCCTCCCCCCTCCCTCCCCTCTCTCCCCCCTCCCCTCTCCCCCCCACCCCCACCTCTCTCTCTACCTACCTCTCTCTTTCTATATCTCTCTCTCTTTCTCTCTCTCTCTACCCCCCTCCCCTATCTCTCTGTCTTTCTCTCTCTCTCTTTCTCTCTCTTTCTCTCTCTCTGTCTCTCTGTCTTTCTCTCTCTCTCTGTCTCTCCCCCCTTTCTCTCTTTGGTTTCCCTCTCTCTCCCCCCCCCCTCTCTTTCTCTCTCCCTCTCTCTCTATTTCTACCCCCCCTCTCTCTCCCCTCTCCCCCCCCCCCTCTCTCTCTCTCTTCCTCTCTCTTTCTCTCTCTCTCTCTCTTCCTCTCTCTTTCTCTCTCTTCCTCTCTCTTTCTCTCTCTCTCTTCATCTCTCTCTCTCTCCATTTTTCTCTCTCTCTCTGTCTCTCCCTCTCTCTCTTATATTAGTCTTTAATGAGGAGTGTATGGGGCACAATGCGGGATGAGAAAGATAAGAGTGTGTTGGTGTGCGCGTGCTAGAATTTATGAATGAATGTGCAACCCACATTGAAAGGCAAAACTATAAAAAAAATATTATTCACTTAATTAATGGAAGATCTAACAATGACTCATGCGCTTGATATCACAGCACAATGAACATTATTTCTTTGGTTAACACAAAGGATTTTAATTCACTGAGGATAATATTCCTAATTCTATGTGTTTTTGAATGTGTTCACTCTTGTCAAACATGCCTCAAAAAGCTTTTCTTAATTCTCTGATACTTAACTCCTATAAATTTGTGATTAGCCTGGTCCCAGATCTGTTTGTGCTGTCTAGCTCCTACAGTCATCGTCATGTTTGGCACAAACAGATCTGTGACCAGGTTATATTACCTCTACTTTTGCTTTAGACTTGACCCCTGACCCCTGCCTGCAGCCCATGTCAGAGGGGGGATGTTGGGAGTATGTCCTGCTGTGGTACTACCACCCCCGCTCCGGGGAGTGCCGGCCGTTTGTCTATGGAGGTTGTGAGGGCAACCACAACCGCTTCAACACCAAACACGATTGTCAGAGGTGGTGTGGGAAAGAGAGGAGAGGTAGGGAATTACTTGATGCCGGTAGTAGTCTCCAGGTTAGAGGTGACGAGGAGGAATCCCTCAGTTTACGGGGGACAACTGGGTGGAGGTGAACCAACAGCCGGAGGGTTACTGGCTTCAATATCCCATGTGCTATCTAGCGCCTTTGTGCCTTTGAGCATGGCACTTTACCCCTAATTTCTCCAGAGGCAGTCTGGGTACTGTGACAGCAAAAAAATAAGGACTTTTCAGTCCAAATGGACCAATAAAGCAAATATTGTATTCTATTGGAATACCTATTTGGGAAGCAGAGGAGAGGTAGGGAACCGCTAAGGATGACTAGGGAATGACAAGAGGAGATTTGGAAATGAGACATATACACTACATATACACTACCGTTCAAATGTTTGTTCAAAAGTTTGGGGTCACTTAGAAATGTCCTTATTTTTTAAAGTAAAGCTAATTCTTTGTCCATTAAAATAACATAAAATTGATCAGAAATATAGTGTAGACATTGTTAATGTTGTAAATGAGTATTGTAGCTGGAAATGGCTGATTTTTAATGGAAAATCTACATAAGGGTACAGAGGCCCATTATCAGCAACCATCACTCCTGTGTTCCAATGGCACGTTGTGTTAGCTAATCCAAGTTTATCATTTTAAAAGGCTAATCGATCACTAGAAAACCCTTTTGCAATTATGTTAGCACAGCTGAAAACTGTGGTTCTGATTAAAGAAGCAATAAAACTGACCTTCTTTAGTCTAGTTGAGTATCTGGAGCATCCGCATTTGTGAGTTGGATTACAGGCTAAAAATGGCCAGAAACAAAAAACTTTCTACTGAAACTCGTCAGTCTATTCTTGATCTGAGAAATTAAGGCTATTCCATTAGAGAAATTGCCAAGAAACTGAAGATCTGGTACAACGCTGTGTACTACTCCCTTCATAGAACAGCGCAAACTGGCTCTAACCAGAATAGAGTGGGAGGCCCCCGTGCACAACTGAGGAAGAGGACAAGTACATTTGAGTGTCTAGTTTGAGAAACAGATGCCTCACAAGTCCTCAACTGGCAGCTTCATGCATTCAAGTGCTGCATTTTCTTTTAGGAGATGTACTGTTGCTAGTTGTCAAGGGACATGCTAGTTGTCACAATGGACATATTCTGAATATATGTACACCACCATTCAAAAGACGCGTCACAAATCTTCAACTGGCAGCTTCATTAAATAGTACCCGCAAAACACCAGTCTCAACGTCAACAGTGAAGAGGCGACTCTGGGATGCTGGCCTTCTAGGCAGAGTTGCAAAGAAAAAGCCATATCTCAGACTGGCCAATAAAAATAAAAGATTATGATGGGCAAAAGAACACAGACACTGGACAGAGGAACTCTGCCTAGAAGGCCAGAATCCCGGAGTCGCCTCTTCACTGTTGACGTTGAGACTGGTGTTTTGCGGGTACTATTTAATGAAGCTGCCAGTTGAAGACTTGTGACGCGTCTTTTGAATGGTGGTGTACATATATTCAGAATATGTCCATTGTGACAACTAGCATGTCCCTTGACAACTAGCAACAGTACATCTCCTAAAAGAAAATGCAGCACTTGAATGCACCATCAATCAAGGCCAAGGTTGGTATTCAGGAATAGAAGGGGTCAAAGATGGAGGGAACCAATCAGACTAGCCAGAGCTGGCACTAGAAAAGAGAGAGGTGATCTAGACAGCCATTGTGAATCTTGGGATAAACATGGGCCAACACCAGACAGCCGGGTCAAACACATTATTTGAAGTGCACTTGATTTAGCTTGCCGTTTGACAAATGTATTTGACATCAGTCTGGCACACACAAATGCAATCTCAAAAGAGGGGCAGTACGCTATTGTTGCATTACATAACACATTCATTGTTTCTTCACAGGTCTTGAGCCTAGAAGGTGAGAGAGCCGGCAATCAAGACAATTCTTATTTTTGTAAATGCCAGTGTAAAATGTTCTAATTTTTGTGCAGATCTGTTTTTTTAATATTTAAAGTAAACTAATGATTATCCACACTTGAGAGAAATGCCCATATAGAGCAGAGCTGCATGGGTTTCATATATTTGCATAATCATTTGAAATGCTTTATCTGTGCCTGTTTGAGCTTGCCAGGCTTAATAACCCAATAGAAAAGTCCCAAAACTGCAAAACCCTGCCCATCTGGGACTCCAGGCAGTCTTAAGCTAACGCTCAAATTATTTTTCAAGTATTTTAACCAAGGTCTAATACAGGCATTATATTTTCTATGGACTATGACAATTATAGTTGACTCACCATGCGAATGTTATGAATGTGTTCTTTCATGTTGTAATCAAAAGGTAGCCTGCACATTCTATAGTACTATAGTGTAGCACATTCTATAGTACTATAGTATAGCACATTCTATAGTACTATAGTATAGCACATTCTATAGTAATATAGTATAGCACATTCTATAGTATAGCACATTCTATAGTACTATAGTATAGTATAGCACATTCTATAGTACTATAGTATAGCACATTCTATAGTACTATAGGATAGCACATTCTATAGTACTATAGTATAGCACATTCTATAGTACTATAGTATAGCACATTCTATAGTACTATAGTATAGCACATTCTATAGTACTATAGTATAGCACATTCTATAGTACTATAGTATAGCACATTCTATAGTACTATAGTATAGCACATTCTATAGTACTATAGTATAGCACATTCTATAGTAATATAGTATAGCACATTCTATAGTATAGCACATTCTATAGTACTATAGTATAGTGTAGCACATTCTATAGTACTATAGTATAGCACATTCTATTGTACTATAGTATAGCACATTCTATAGTACTATAGTATAGCACATTCTATAGTATAGCACATTCTATAGTAGTATAGTATAGCACATTCTATAGTACTATAGTATAGCACATTCTATAGTATAGCACATTCTATAGTACTATAGTATAGTGTAGCACATTCTATAGTACTATAGTATAGCACATTCTATAGTACTATAGTATAGCACATTCTATAGTACTATAGTATAGCACATTCTATAGTACTATAGTATAGCACATTCTATAGTATAGCACATTCTATAGTAGTATAGTATAGCACACACTATAGTATAGTATAGCACGTACTATAGTATAGTATAGCACGTACTATAGTATAGTATAGCACATACTATAGTATAGTATAGCACGTTCTATAGTACTATAGTATAGCACGTACTATAGTATAGCACGTACTACAGTACTATAGTATAGCACATTCTATAGTACTATATTATAGCACATTCTATAGTACTATAGTATAGCACATTCTATAGTACTATAGTATAGCACATTCTATAGTATAGCACATTATATAGTAGTATAGTATAGCACGTACTATAGTATAGGATAGCACGTACTATAGTATAGTACGTTCTATAGTACTATAGTATAGCACGTACTATAGTATAGCACGTTCTATAGTTCTATAGTATAGCACATTCTATAGTATAGCACATTATATAGTACTATAGTATAGCACATTCTATAGTACTATAGTATAGCACATTCTATAGTAGTATAGTATAGCACATACTATAGTATAGTATAGCACATACTATAGTATAGTATAGCACGTACTATAGTATAGTACAGCACGTTCCATAGTACTATAGTATAGCACGTATTATAGTATAGCACATTCTATAATACTATAGTGTAGCACATTCTATAGTACTATAGTATAGCACATTCAATAGTACTATAGTATAGCACATTCAATAGTACTATAGTATAGCACATTCTATAGTATAGCACATTCTATAGTAGTATAGTACACACTATAGTATAGTATAGCACATACTATAGTATAGTATAGCACGTTCTATAGTACTATAGTATAGCACGTACTATAGTATAGCACGTACTACAGTACTATAGTATAGCACATTCTATAGTACTATATTATAGCACATTCTATAGTACTATAGTATAGCACATTCTATAGTACTATAGTATAGCACATTCTATAGTATAGCACATTATATAGTAGTATAGTATAGCACGTACTATAGTATAGGATAGCACGTACTATAGTATAGTACGTTCTATAGTACTATAGTATAGCACGTACTATAGTATAGCACGTTCTATAGTACTATAGTATAGCACATTCTATAGTATAGCACATTATATAGTACTATAGTATAGCACATTCTATAGTACTATAGTATAGCACATTCTATAGTATAGCACATTCTATAGTAGTATAGTATAGCACGTACTATAGTATAGTATAGCACGTACTATAGTATAGTACAGCACGTTCCATAGTACTATAGTATAGCACGTATTATAGTATAGCACATTCTATAATACTATAGTGTAGCACATTCTATAGTACTATAGTATAGCACATTCTATAGTATAGCACATTCTATAGTACTATAGTATAGCACATTCTATAGTACTATAGTATAGCACATTCTATAGTACTATAGTATAGTATAGCACATTCTATAGTATAGCACATTCTATAGTACTATAGTATAGCACATTCTATAGTAATATAGTATAGCACATTCTATAGTACTATAGTATAGCACATTCTATAGTACTATTGTATAGCACATTCTAAAGTACTATAGTATAGCACATTCTATAGTACTTTAGTATAGCACATTCTATAGTACTATAGTATAGCACATTCTATAGTTCTATAGTATAGCACATTCTATAGTACTATAGTATAGCACATTCTATAGTACTATTGTATAGCACATTCTGTATAGTATAGCACATTCTATAGTACTATAGTATGGCACTTTCTATAGTACTATAGTATAGCACATTCTATAGTTGTATAGCACATTCTATAGTAGTATAGCACATTCTATAGTAGTATAGCACATTCTATAGTACTATACTATTGCACATTCTATAGTACTACTTCTAATTGCATAATTTGTTCTAGTTGTTTTTAACACTTCAACCCTGATACTACTGATATAGTTCAACCCTGATACTACTGAAAACATTTTTAACACTTACACCCTGATACTACTAAAAGAGTTTTTAACACTTAAATCCTGATACTTCTGAAAGAGTTTTTAACACTTAAACCCTGATACTACTGAAAGATGTTTATTGTATTGGTACATGATTCTACACCAATGCCACTGTTAATGTGAGTATTTACTGTTTTAATGTGTGTCATTAAATCACAACAATGAGTCTATATCGTTCCTTTACCACTGTGTGTGTCAGTGTATCACAACAATGAGTCTATGACGTTCCTTTACCACTGTGTGTGTCAGTGTATCACAACAATGAGTCTATGTCGTTCCTTTACCACTGTGTGTGTCAGTGTATCACAACAATGAGTCTATGACGTTCCTTTACCACTGTGTGTGTCAGTGTATCACAACAATGAGTCTATGTCGTTCCTTTACCACTGTGTGTGTCAGTGTATCACAACAATGAGTCTATGACGTTCCTTTACCACTGTGTGTGTCAGTGTATCACAACAATGAGTCTATGTCGTTCCTTTACCACTGTGTGTGTCAGTGTATCACAACAATGAGTCTATGACGTTCCTTTACCACTGTGTGTGTCAGTGTATCAAAACAATGAGTCTATGTCGTTCCTTTACCACTGTGTGTGTCAGTGAGGGTCGGTACCCTTTAAGATGAGGGAGGACAATTTTTTTTATTACAGCATATTGTAAGACTTTCATTCATATTCCATTTACCCTACTACTACATGATACTCAGATTTTCCCTGTACCCATCATGAGGTTGCTACAACCTAGCCTATGAATGAAAGTTTACAACGTAGGGGCGCACAGGTTGAGAGAAAGATTTGAGGTGACAGACCGTAACACACAGACAGACAGTGACACATTCAATACTAGCTGATCTACGGTGTAATCATTAGTCCAACAGTTGCAAATTAGAGTTCAAATTCAGGTATATTTATCTCCGTTCAATTCCATATGCTTCTGTTTAAAAAATGTTTTTCAACAGAATCGGCAGAATGAATACACCCTTGATCACATGCAAACAGCACGTAAAATAGCCACATACAAACAGCTTGTTGTCTTCCTTCTCGCATCTATGCACACTCCTCCTTTCACCTTTTCCCTTTGCTTGTGGACTTCAATTAACAACACATCAGCTGTATGTGACCAGGCGAAAAAAACACTCCAAGCCAAACCTTCATATCATGACCGCCACACACAGCCTACCCCATTGTGACCATATGAGCTGAAGTAACATCATAGAACTAACGTGTTAGTAAACCCGCTACAATCATGCAGTAACGTTAGTGTACCGTCAGTAAGCAGTTTAGCAGTTACACCGGTGGGTCCCAGTGGCAATAAATGTGTAAAACCAAAAGCTTGGAAAAGAGAAAGGAAAACGCTGAACACTGCTGCTCATGCTTCCAGGTGATATTTATAACAACGTTGCTATATGAGCAGCAGTGTACAGCGGTTTCCTTCCTGTTTTCCAGGAGTTTGTCTACAACTCCAGCACCTGCGGAAAGTACCTGGATGTGCGTTTGTTCTTCAGCTTTTATACATAAAACCAAAAGCTTACCTTGACATGGAAGACTTCCAGTGTTGGATAGTCATAGCAAGCTAGCTAACATAGCATCCCTATGTTTGAGCCGGGTATTTGAGTAGGCTAAACTAGCTAGCTTGCTGCATTTGCTAGCTAAGTAAGTGAAGTGAAAGTGAAAAAAAGGACAAAATATAGCTATCTCTCTATCTCTTGCTGCTCCTTCATTTTTATATAAATTAATTTGTTAAAAACTGTTCAACTATTGTCTTGCGCTCTCTTTTAGTCAACTATTCGCCACATTTTATGCATTTATGCACTGCAGTGCTAGCTAGCTGTAGCTTATGTTTTCAGTTCTAGATTCATTCTCTGATCCGTTGATTGGGTGGACAACATCTCAGTTCATGCTGCAAGAGCTCTGATAGGTTGGAGGATATCCTCCGGAAGTTGTCATAATTAATGTGTAAGTCTAAGGAAGGTGTGAGAACCATGAGCCTCCTAGGTTTTTGAAGTCAATGTACCCAGCTGACGGAAGCTAGCTGTCCTCTGGCTACACCATGGTGCTACCCTACAGTGCTGTTGAGGCTACTGTAGACCTTCATTGCAAAACAGTGTGTTTTAATCAATTATTTGGTGACATGTGAATATATTTTGTAGTTTTATCTGAAAAGGATAACTTTTTCAATGTTTCACTATTTAAAATTTTCCTGAAATTCACTGAGGATGGTCCTCTCCTTCCTCCTCTCAGGAGCCTCCCCTGGTGTGTGTGTGTACGTGCATACGTGTGTGTATGTGCATAAGTGTGTGTGTGTGTGTACGTGCATCTGTACATGCGTGGGTGCGTATCGTGACCTATTTTTTGCACTTGTATTTGGACTGCTACTTTGAATCTTGGCTAAGTAACTGGTCTAAATGCTGCCATGTTGGCTCTCTCTCAGGACTCTCTCCCTGCTTGGGCCACTGAATTCCCTATTGAGAGAATCTCTCTCCAACCCACACACATACACTCACTCTCTCTTTCCCCCGCTCTTCTCTCACTTTTTGTCTCTCTTCTCACAATTATCATATTCTCCCCTTTCCCAAAACTCTCTCCATCCCTCCTTTCCTCCTAGCTCACATTACACAACCCTATCACCTACCGTACATAAAGCACCAGTATCCCACCAGGCTTAAGGCTAAAACACCCGCGGGTGGCTGACTACCCACCTGCCTGCCTGCCTTGCCACCTCTCTCTACTACATATGTCCCCGCAACAGGGGGTGACATCATGCAGGCTGAGGGCCAGAAGAGAGCCCAGCAAGGTAACAGAGGGCTGTATTTGTCAGAGGAGAGGACTAACCGTCTACGCTCGGTAGCAGGAGAATCCTGGTTGAAATAGATTGGTTGGATGGAAGGGGGTTGGTAAAGGAACCGACTTGACTTATTAATTTTACAATATTGTTACGTTCCCAGCTGACAAATTCAAAATTACATTCACAACAAAGGGAACTAACAAAGACAAATCACCTTGACAACTAAAACAAACCAGAAAGGGGTTCTGAAAGTCACCCATGTTGGTGCCCACTGAAAGTTGACAAACCCACTAGTAAGGGTTTCTAAAAGACACCCACCATAGATGCCCACTAGGTTTGCCTCCGAAAAGCCAAACTAAAATAAAAACCCACAACATCTTAGGATAGGGAATAAAAAGAATATGAAACAAAATATACAGGGGAAAACCCAAAACTCAGGCTTCTTTCAAACTTAAATAGGTTGAGCTCGAAATTGCGCCCCAGCTGACGTGAAGTGTAGCTCTCCCAACATCTCTCAAGCTCAACTGGAGCACTGGGCCAACCACTCTTAAATATCACCTGGGCCAGCCACTCTTAAATATCACCTGGGCCAGCCACTCTTGAAACCTCCTAAGGATCGGACCCTTTTTTTCAATTTTCGCCTAAAATCACATACCCAAATCTAACTGCCTGTAGCTCAGGACCTCAAGCAATGCATATTCTTGACACCATTTGAAAGAAAACACTTTGAAGTTTGTGGAAATGTGAAATTATATAACACATTGGATCTGGTAAAAGATAATACAAACAACAAAGCATGCGTTTTCTATTTTTCTATCTTTGAAGAGAAAGGCCATACATTGAAATAGGATTCCAGGTGTAATTTAGATGTTGTCCACCAGACAGCAGCAGTGTGTGTGCTAAGTTTCAGACTGATCCAGTGAAGAACTCCATCACTACACAAGTCTGTCAGGAGTTTGCCCAAATGTGCCAAATTGGTCAATTAATACATTTTCAAGTATGTAACTATAGAGAACATACAAAAATGCTATGGTAAAAAAATATATATGTTTACACACTCCCAGGAATGTCATGCATGATGGATCACTAGATTCCCTACAGAATATACACTAACCTTAACACATCTATATTACCTGGACCAGCCACTCTTAAATATCACCTGGGTCAGCCACCCCTAAATATCACCTTGGCCAGCCACTTTTAAATATTCACCTGGGCCAGCACAGGTGAAACACCTCCCGACTAATGAGATGGACAAGCCAGCACAGGTGTAACACCTCCCGACTAATGAGATGGACAAACCAGCACAGATGTACACCTCCCGACTAACGAGATGGACAAGCCAGCACAGGTGTTACACCTCCCGACTAACGAGACGGACAAGCCAGCACAGGTGTTACACCTCCCGACTAATGAGATGGACAAGCCAGCACAGGTGTTACACCTCTGACTAACGAGATGGACAAGCCAGCACAGGTGTAACACCTCCCGACTAATGAGATGGACAAGCCAGCACAGGTGTTACACCTCCCGACTAACGAGACGGACAAGCCAGCACAGGTGTTACACCTCTGACTAACGAGATGGACAAGCCAGCACAGGTGTAACACCTCCCGACTAATGAGATGGACAAGCCAGCACAGGTGTTACACCTCCCGACTAACGAGATGGACAAGCCAGCACAGGTGTTACACCTCCCGACTAACGAGACGGACAAGCCAGCACAGGTGTTACACCTCCCGACTAATGAGATGGACAAGCCAGCACAGGTGTTACACCTCTGACTAACGAGATGGACAAGCCAGCACAGGTGTAACACCTCCCGACTAATGAGATGGACAAGCCAGCACAGGTGTTACACCTCCCGACTAACGAGACGGACAAGCCAGCACAGGTGTTACACCTCCCGACTAACGAGATGGACAAGCCAGCACAGGTGTTACACCTCTGACTAACGAGATGGACAAGCCAGCACAGGTGTAACACCTCCCGACTAATGAGATGGACAAGCCAGCACAGGTGTAACACCTCCCGACTAACGAGATGGATAAGGCAGCACAGGTGTAACACATACTTACTAACAAGGTGACACCAATCGGTGCACCCAATGTGCTAACATGCTGCCTCGAAATATAAATGAAAAAAACAAAACCGGTAACAAAATAAATAAATATATATATAAATAAAAATAAATATATATATATATATATAGTTAACCAGGTAAGACCCATTAAGGTTAAGAACCTCTTTTGCGAGGGTGACCTGGCAAGAAGTCAAAACAGGGAAATAGCAGCGTGTACATGACAAAAATTACAAAATACATCCAAAATACAAAGTGTCACAAGTTACGGATACAATTGAATATTAGAAACAACTGCAGCTATCACAAACAGTGTAATCGATCAGAGTCAGCCCCTAACTTTAATATCTTTTGAAGCATGTTCCAGGATGAAGGGGCATTATGGGAAAAATATTGTTTCCCCATCTCAGTTCTTATGTTTCGGGCAAATCCAATACAACACATTACTCAGTACCACTCTCCATATTTTCAAGCATACTGATGGCTGCATAATGTTATGGGTATGCTTGTAATAATTAAGGACTGGGGAGTTGTTCAGGTTAAAAAATAAATGGAATGCAGCTAAGCACAGGCGGAATCGTAGAGGAAAACCTGGCTCATTCTTCTTTCCACCAGACACTGGGAGATTTAATTCCCCTTTCAGCAGGACAATAACCTAAAACACAAGGCCAAATATACAATGGAGTTGCTTACCAAAAAGACAGTGAATGTTCCTGAGTGGCAGAGTTAGAGTTTTGACTTTAATCTACTTATATGGCAAGACCTGAAGATTGTTGTCTAGCAATGATCAACAACCAATTTGACAGAGCTTGAAGAATTTTGAAAAGAATAGACAGATATTGCACAATCCAGGTGTGGAAAGCTCTTATTGTAACGGAATTCATCCTCCTCATCTGACGAGGAGTAAGAAATGTCAGACCAATGCGCAGCGTGGTAAGTATCCATATTATTCAATAATACTGAACACGACAACAATACAAAAATAACAAAGTGCATCGATAAGAAAACCGAAACAGTTCCGTGTGGAACACACAGACACGGAAGACAACCACCCACAAAACACAACAGAAAACAGGCTACCTAAATATGGTTCCCAATCAGAGACAATGAATGAAACCTGCCTCTGATTGAGAACCATTTCAGGCCAAACGAAAAACCCAACATAGAATGACAAAACATAGATAACCCACCCAACTCACGCCCTGACCATACTAAAACAAAGAAAATACAAAAGAACTAAGGTCTGAACGTGACACTTATAGACTTACCCAGAAAGACTCACAGCGGTAAACGCTGCCAAAGGTGCTTCTACAAAGTATTGACTCAGGGGTGTGAATACTTATGTAAAATTAGATATTTTCAAAAAATATTTAATTTGAAAAAAAAATTACAAAAATGCAAAAAAATAAATAAAGGTTTTCACTTTGTCATTATTGGGTATCGTGTATAGTGAAAAAATCGTGAAAAAAATCTGTTTAATCCATTTTGAATTCAGGCTGTATCACAGCAAAATGTGAGATAAGTCAAGGGGTATGAATACTTTCTGAAGGCACTGTGTCATGGAACAGATTTGACTTATTCCTTTAAATAAAGGTTAAATAATTTAAAAAACGTTGTATTCAGGACAAAAAGTTAATTGGTTTTCCACATTTTTACCAGTACTACTTCAGTTAGCCTTGTTGCAAACAGGACGCATGTTTTGGAATATTTGTATTTTCTACAAGCTTCCTCCTTTTCACTCTGTCAATTTGGTTAGTATTGTCGAGTAACTACAATGTTGTTGATCCATCCTCAGTTTTCTCCTATCACAGCCGTTAAACTGTAACTGTTTTAAAGTCACCATTGGCGTCATGGTGAAATCCCGGAGAGGTTTCCTTTCTGAGTTAGGAAGGAGTCTGTATCTTTGTAGTGACTTGGTGTATTGACACACCATCCAAAGTTTAATTATTAACTTCACCATGTACCATGTAGGTAAAATGTAATATGTAAAATGTATGTAAATGTAACCAAAAAGCTGTAAAAACAACAACAATATATTTTGGTCATCCGAAGATGGGGGTTGATGGATGGGTTGATTTAAAAAAATAATATTATAATAATAATACAAACGTCACGGTGCTCAAAGGGATAAATTCAATGTCTGTTTTTTTATACCAATCTACCAATTGGTGCCCTTCTTTGCGAGATATTGGAAAACCTCCCTGGTCTTTGTGGTTGAATCTGTTTGAAATGGTGTTTTAATGAGTCCATGCAACTTATTATGTGACTGATTAAGCACATGTTTACTCATGAACTGATTTAGTCTTGCCATAACAAAGGGGTTGAATACTTATTTATGTATTAATTTGTAAAAATTTGGACAAACATAATTCCACTTTGATTTATGGGGTATTGTGTGTAGGCCAGTGACAAAAAAAATCTAAATGTAATTCTGTAACAACAGAATGTAGAAAAAGACAAGGGGTGTGAACACTTTCTGAAGGCACTGCATATGTCACTGAGCAGACCCTTTTATCGAAAGCGCCTTACAGTTTGTGACACGTGTTAATTGAAGTCATTGCTGTAGCACCATGCTCTTACCAAGGGGTCACACAGAACCGAGTGAATTAACAGCAGCAGAGGTAAACCCTTCTATAAAGCATGCATGATGACATCTTTCCTGAATTAAGACTTTTGATACAATCACCTCAAAACCTAAGACGGACGAGGGTTTATCCAGCATAATGGGCACCAACCATATGGGCACACAGTGTGGATGAGCCTGCCTGCTGAGATGAACGCTGTCCGTGCCTATACATTCACCCAAGTCACGACTCGGTTCGGACGCTACAGACGTTTTAGTGAGAAGACCGATTTTTGGGATGTCTCCTGGTCTGATACACAGCGCTGTAGCTCTGCGGTTGAAAGTGGCGAAAAAAATGACATCTTTACCTTAAACTGACGGATTATGTTAATTAGATACTCCTAAGGGTAGGAGATAAACTCAAGGAACTTTAATTGAAAGCTCATGGAGTGGACCTGTTGTTTACCTCATGGAATATTCCAAGACATCTCTTAGTTTCCTCTATCCTTCCTCATGCCTATTCTGATCTGTGCAACGCCCCTACCCTATAGCCTGTAAAAACAAGATAACCTCCTAAAAAGTTATTTTTAATCCAAGTATTTATTTGTATTGATTGGCAGATATTTTTAAATCAAGAGAATCAAGTCCCAGAGGTAAACATCTGAAAATATTGTTCGGAAAGTTGTGCACTGCGCATGGAAGCATGGTGCGCGTGGAGCTGTCCATGGTGCTGAATGCCATAGAATCAACAAGTAGTGAGTGTTTCATTTTCTAGGCTACTCACGAGCGCTATGTTGAAACTATTGGAAAAACATGACATTGGCTGACACAATCTGGTTAAAACGTTTGAAACTACAAATAGCTTTGTAGGATAAATCGGATGTGTTACAAAAGTGTCAGAAGGGGTGACGAAATGGATCCTTGCAAGGGGGTGTCAACGCATCAGAGTCAGTGTGTGATCTTTGAGAGAGAAGAGACCAAAAATGTCAACCCTATGACGTTAGTTCTGGCGCACGAATGAATTCCGAACGAATGGACGTGCGAGCCAAATTCGTGATCAGAAGACGCGGAAAGAACAAGGCGAGAACGAGGTTGGGAGATCAGGGAAGCCCGAATTTTAAAACACTGGGATTACCAATATTTTATAGCTTATTCAATTGTTATCTAGGGTGTTTTTCTTTGTTTGTACTAGTCACATGTGACTTTCTGGCGGAAACTGTCTTCTAGAATTACAGTGCACGGAACTTGGTAAGTTATTTTTTGATCTGGCATATTTCCGTGTGCTCAAATCATGAATGTAGATAAATATTTAAATATTATTCACTTAATGTTTTGATCGGATCAGACATTTTTGAACCATAAAGTGTTGCTTTATATAATTTACAATAGGGAAGGCAATAACGCGTAAATCTGATCTACTCTTTTGGACTATTGTCTTTACGCATGGTGAACATGGAGAGGGTTATATTTGTCAGATATATGGGAACTTTTAAAGTTTAGTGACCAATAAACGAACGGTTTTCTCTCTCTCTCTAGTACTAGTACTCTCTCTCTCTCCAATCGCTTAGGACATCATGATGCCGTTCCTAAGAACCCTGGTTGTGCTGGCTGTCCTCTGCGCGCCAACCTCCAGCCTCTGTCTCAGACTGTACCAGAGCGACTCCAACCTCCTCTGTGACGATGACATACTAGCTGAGGTCCAGACGAACGACGTTCCCAGTGAAGAGTTCCCAGTGTCGGAAAGCTGGGGGTCCCTCTTCAAATCCGGAGACACTCTCTCCTCCGTAGAGTCGCGGGAGAAAAGGACGTCGACTTACCCCGCCAACTACAGGTTTCTCAGTCAGACGCAGCTAAGGAGTAAGATGTTCCAGAACAGCATAAATAATGACCGGCTAAGCAAGTTTACCCTCTCTCTAGATGTGCCCACCAACATCATGAACATTCTCTTTGACATCCAAAAGTCCAAGAACCTGCGCGCAAAAGCGGCCGACAACGCGCGTCTGATGGCGCAGATTGGACGAAGGAAGAGACAGTAGACTATCTCTCCGACGGTTGAAGCCGCTACCCTGATTATCCATTACATATTAGATTTTCACTCTGACAAATACGTATTGCTGGAAGTTTTATTTTTCCTCAAATCGAACTTTCAGATGCAGTATTTGTGAGTTGTTTTTTTCCCCCTGTGGTTATAATCTAGCAAATTTAAATACGAAACATAGGGATTATTGAGATGGACTTTTCTGAAGTACAATTGGAGTGTTTACTGTACAGGCCTATTCTATTTTAGAATCCCTGAAATTTAAGAAAATCAAAAGACAATTCGAGATTATTTTGAATAAGTCTACACACTGAATGATTTTCATTTCTGTTCAGAATGTACATTTCAATTAGTTAAAATGAAAGTACTTTCAAGATAAGATTAGGCCCTATAAAGCTATACAACTTCTAGTCTTCCACTGGAGTGTTAAAGATCGAACCAGGAAATGTGGTATAATGAGAGGGGTCTTTGAAATTAGATAAGGCAAATAAGGAAATATGTAAATTGTACATGCATAAAATCAGTGGGTAACCTGTAATTAGCCTGAAATGGTTTGCATTTCCTCTCATTTGTGCCGCGTTTTATTGGAAAAGCAAGACATGCTTATGCTTGAAATACAGGACAGTACGGTAAAATACAAATTATGTGAACAAATTGCATTCATTGAAATTCGCACGCATGTTGCGGCATATTTAGTGTAAAGAGAAGCGAGTTAGCCTATATACCTTTGTGAATAGACGCTAGAATGTGAAATGTTTCTGAGTTATTTCAAGGTAAATGCATGGTAGCCTCAATGTTTGATCATCACATGTCTGTTATTTTTATACACAAAGGGATTATTTTTCCTCAAATAAAAGCAGATGAATTAAACGTTGTCTTCAATAATGGCCATTTTCACATTTAGAAGGTGTTGTAATTTAGGTGTTAGGCATAATCAAGTCAGTCAGTCAGTCAGCCAGCCAATGGAAAACAACAGCTTTGTCTATATGAACTATAAATATATTATCGGCCCTATATATGCAATAGCTTTCAGGTGTGTTAAACACACACACACGCACACACACACACACAGTTGGGAGTCATCAGTGACCACTACATTTCCTCGTCTCTAAATATTTTAGAGGCATTTAAATATGTGTTTTATTATGACATTGTATTATATTAAAAATTGCATTTATTATGACAAGTGAGCCTATATGCAAACTTGAATGTGTGAACCAGCTTCAGGTTAGGATTTTCTGTCATGAATCTTGTTCTTGAGGCAGCTCCGCAGAGTGGTCACTAGCTGGCACAGCCACAAAGTCGAAAGATCTGATTTTATACCTAACCCCAGTGGCGACCCATCATTTGAGCCCCACCTGCCTGTTTTGCATGTTATTTTGGCATTAATACTTATCCGATAGCAGTTTTCAATCAATGTAAAAAAAGATGTATATCATTGAGTTAATAAAGCTGCCTACAAACATGGTCTCTTTTTTGTTTTCTAGAGTAAGGCAGCTACAAAATGCAGGTGTTTCAGGCTAGGTCAGTGCTTTCTGTGGTGGTGGGGCAAGCCAGCAGGAAATACGGACTGTTGCGTCGTGATTGGATCAGTGTTCTGTCACTCATGGGGACATCCCAGTAACTTTGATGAAACACACTTTATATCAGAGTTGTCTCAAAATGGCTATGCATATTCATGACATGAGGCTAGTAGCATAGCATCTCTCTCGATTGAATACAGGAGGGTGAAGTCAACAACCCTCGTTGAATATTCAAAATAAGATTACAATAATGACCAATCCAAACAAAGGATAGGCAGGAGCTAGACAGCCTCTTTGTGGACAATGACTCCCATTGTTGGGGCAGAGAGACATGTATCTTGTCAGTATATCCATAAGCTTTGCTACAATTAAATTACATTTCAATTGATGGCTGCTGTGATGGCACACTGTGGTATTTCACCCAATATATATGAACGTTTATCAAAATTAGATTTGTTTCAAATTCTTTGTGGGTCTGTGTAATCTGAGGGAAATATGTGTCTCGAATATGGTCAGACATTTGGCAGGAGGTTAGGAAGTGCAGCTCAGTTTCCACCTCATTTTGTGGGCAGTGTGCCCATAGCGGCCTCTCTATGACGGCCTCTCGCAATAGCAAGGCTATGCTCACTGAGCCTGTACATAGTCTAAGCTTTCCTTAATTTTGGGTCAGTCACAGTGGTCAGGTATTGGTGTTTTACATTGTACACGGAGGATGCTTTTGTGAATTCTTGGTTGGTGAGCGGACCTCAGACCTCACAACCACAAAGGGCAGTAACTGATTCAAGTATTTTTAGCCAGATCCTAATTGGGAGGGTGTAGAGGCCCTTCTTGCCTTGTCTCTCAGATTGTTCACAGCTTTGTGGGAGTTACCTTGTGGTGCTGATGTTTAGGATGAGTTATGTATAATTTTTTGTGTGCTCCACGGCAATAGTGTCTAGATGGTATTTGTGGTCCTTGCAACTGGACCTGCTTTTGGAACAGCATTATTTTTGTCTTACTGAAATTTACTGTGCAGAAGATCTAGGTGCTGCTGTAGACCCTCCTTGGTTGGGAACAGAAGCACCAGATCGTCAGCAAACAGTAGATATTTGACTTCAGATTCTAGTAGGGTGAGTCCGGGTGCTGCAGACTGTTCTAGTGCCCTCGCCAATTCGTTGATATATATGTTGAAAAGGGTGGGGCTTAAGCTGCATCCCTGTTTCACCCCACGGCCCTGTGGAAAGAAATGTGTGTGTTTGCCAATTTTAACTGCACACTTGTTGTTTGTGAACATGGATTTTATAATGTCGTATGTTTTTTCCCCAACACCACTTTCGATCAATTTATATAGCAGACCCTGAGTCAAAAGCATGAGAAGACTTTGCCTTTGTTTTGGTTTGTTTGTTTTCCAATTAGGGTGTGCAGGGTGAATACACACTACCATTTGTGGTAGTGTGTGGAAACGCCAAGCAGATGCTTCACATTTATATGTCCGGTGAAACATTTGTCTCATTGTTCTATCTGTGATGGTACTTTCTGTATTTCCAATTTCTTTGATGAAGTCTGTGCTCCTGCTCTTTAGGCCAAAGGGAGATGACCTCAGACCTTGTATATTCCAGGATGAGATAGTAAAAGCGTTGTATTCCATAGTGTCTAGTCTTGTTTTCGTGTGATTTATGCTCAGACCACTACAGTAGGTGTGAGCAGATCATGTTGAGTATCTGATACATACTTTAGGTCGCAGGATGGGGCAAGCCATCATCTATGCCAGTGGTCACCAACCAGTCGATCGCGATCGACTTTTCGATCTCCAAGGCATTGTGTTCCTTTTTTATTATTAGTCTCGGGCTGTTGGTGGTAGGTGCAGCCATTTCAGCTGCCCTGGCGCCAGGTAGGAAAACTGTTGCCATTTCATGTGTCTGAAGGTACAAACTCCCACCACTTCCCCCTGGGCCTAGAGAGGAAATCAAGTGCACTGTGCTAACGCAGGCCAATCAGATTGCTCAGATGACCGAGTCTGTAGTAAGGTAGCAGGCATAAAAGGAAGCTATGGCAAAATTGATACTGTGAAATTTCAAAACGTTTAAAACCATGACTAGAGAGAAACTGCCAACGAATACAGCAGAGCTGCTGTTTTTATGAGTGAGTTCATGTTTAAGTTCTTTCTCAGCACTGTCAAAACTTTGTATTCAGCACTTTTATAACCCATAAAATGTGTGTTCTTCCTATTTCCACTCAGCGCTACAACAATCAGTGCAGCAGTAATGAATGAGTAGGAAAGTGTAGTGATAGGCTGGCGTTGTTGTTAATAGCGACTTGGGTCTTTTTTAATATTGAGGAATATTTCACTTTCTCTGTTCATAGGAGTAACAACATGAATTTGTGCATGAGACAGAAGTAATGCAGTGCAACTCGAGTTTCGCCATCATCTGGAAGACGGTGTCCCTTTTTGGTCAGTGTCAGTGGAAGAAAGGGAGAGCGGAGGGATGTTGAGAGACGGACCCTCAGTCTGCTGCTCTCTCCCTCAGATGCAGGCACCATCAGCTCAGTAAAATAAAAAGCAAATTATTTAAATATATGCTCACTCAGCTGTGCCTCACAAGTAATACAACAATGGATCTATTACCGGTGTGATCATATAGCCTACCTCAAATTTTGAAATATAATTTTCCCGAACAACAATGCATTGGCAGGTCAATTCAAGCAAAGCCAGTATGTCGTGATAATGTATTGGGCCTATAGCTTACTGCACAAACCTCATTGCTACAATACTGTTTTTAATTGGTTAATGTTGCATATGCTTTCATTTTTTAAGTCATGTTAATAAAATCATCAGAGCGGTAGATCTCGGCATGCATTTTGACTCAGAAAGTGATCTTGACTCAGAAAAGGTTGGTGACCACTGATCTATGCTCAGCTCACTACTCCCCCTGCTGCAAATCATTAAATTTGACGTCATTTCCGTCGACACGGACACAGACAGGAAGGTTGCATTTGGCGACGTGGAAGTGACTAGTCGTCTGTTGTGAGGCTGTACACCAACCACACTGATCCACAAACATTCCGTAACAATGATAAAGAAATTTGACAAGAAGGACGAAGAGTCTGGTAAGATAAATTAAGTGTAAAGAAATCAATATAGCTACTTGGAAATAGTTAACGTTTTTTTGCCAACTAGTTACCGCTGACGTTAGCTAGCTAGTAGCTAGCATTCTAGCTAGGTAACGTTAACTACACTAAGTTGGTATTCGTTTGGTCGATATTTTTTTGTTGTCAAATAGATGTCTGTCTTTGTTGATCACACTAGCTACGTGTGTTTATTTGTTGAGCAGATATGTAAATTGCCTGCTAGCTAGCTTAAAGCGTCTCTATCTGTCAAATTAGCTTGCAAACTAGCTAACGTTAGTTGGTTATGAAGACTAAGTTAACTGTGCCTAGTAAAACATACACGTATTCTTCTTTGGCTATGCCGTGTAAAATTTGATAAGAGATTCAATATCTAGTTAGCTACATGTGTCTATCGATTTACCGTATACTGGTAGTTAGCTAGCTAATTTAGTTCATTTAAAAACTGTCAATGTCGTCTTGCTCACTCAAGTTTGTTGACCATAACTAGACGAGGTTTAAGCTACTACTTAAGTTATCTCGTTACGAAATACACATTCAACACGATATAGTAATGACGCATAGTAAGTGAACTACCTAGTTAGTTTTTATAGTTCCAATATAATCCAATTGTGTCTTAATGTGGCTATTTTCTCTTCGCTGCAACAATTAGGAAGTGGCTCTAACCCTTTCCAGCATCTTGAAAAGAGTGCAGTGTTGCAAGAGGCTCGTATCTTCAACGAGACTCCGATCAACCCCAGAAGATGTCTCCACATCCTCACCAAGATCATTTACCTGCTCAACCAGGTGAGAAACAAACCCATAACATGCAAACCAATTGTTTTGCATGTATACCCTTTGATATTAACAGAAGATGTTTTTATGTTCTGTCTAGGGGGAACACTTTGGAACTATGGAGGCGACCGAGGCCTTCTTCGCAATGACCAGGCTCTTCCAGTCCAATGATGTGAGAATAAGTAATTGCTTTGGGTTTAATTAAATTATTGCTGATCATACAAGTAAACAACATTATCGACAGAACATACCGCAACATATACAATACATGATGACATAAACTCACAAACTAACCTCAAAAAGGTCCAATTAGTGCCATTAAATGAGTATTCAATGAGTAGTGTTGTAATTGACGTATTGTAGAGATGTGGCGCATAGTGTTTTTGTATAGCATTATCTGCTTTTTGAAAATGTTTCTCTGTATTCCTCCAGCAAACCCTGAGAAGGATGTGCTACCTTACCATCAAGGAGATGGCCAACATCTCTGAGGATGTCATCATTGTCACCAGTAGCTTGACCAAGGACATGACTGGCAAGGAGGATGTGTACAGAGGACCTGCCATCAGAGCTCTCTGCAGGATCACGGATGTCAGTCTGTCTCTCTCTCTCCCTCCCTGTCTTTGTGTCTGTCTGTTTCTGTTTCTCTCCCTGCTTTTTATTAGGCTGTGTTTTCTTTTTGTTTCCATTCTGATAGCTGAACAGTATTTCATTTTTTACATCCAGCTTACATTGTGTTATTGTAATTGGACGAAACCTATGCTTTTTGGTCAAACTCAAGCCCTACTTTGTAACTCTGTCCCACAGACCACCATGCTGCAGGCCATTGAGAGATACATGAAACAGGCCATCGTTGACAAAGTGCCCAGTGTGTCCAGCTCTGCCCTGGTCTCCTCTCTGGTAAGAAATTATCCACACGGCGCCTGGATGTCTCAAGATGACTGTGTCATTTGTAAGTACTCCCATTGCTTTGTGGGTAATGTATTTTGTGGTTTCTGTGTGTCTGTAGCACATGGTTAAGATGAGCTACGACGTGGTGAAGCGCTGGGTGAACGAGGCACAGGAGGCAGCTTCCAGTGACAACATCATGGTCCAGGTGGGTTACACACACTCTGTTGATAACCTGTTCATTAGGCACCAAGCAGAAGAAATAACCTATGTTTTACTGTTATTTTCACTCATTCAATATGAAATGCACTGAAAAAGGTTTTGATATGTTGTTCCCTAATGAACACAACCCGGGTAAGTTGAAAGAGAATCACTTCCACTGTGACCTCTGTGTGATTCCCCCCAGTACCACGCCCTGGGCCTGCTGTACCACCTGAGGAAGAATGACCGACTGGCCGTATCCAAGATGCTCAACAAGTTCACCAAGTCGGGCCTCAAGTCCCCCTTTGCCTACTGCATGCTCATCCGCATCGCCAGCAAGCTGTTGGAGGAGACCGAGGCAGGGTAGGTAGCACCATGGAAGCACTGCCACGCAGACCGAGGCAGGTTAGGTGGCACCTTGGAAGCACTGTCACACGGACCGAGGCAGGGTAGGTGGCACCGTGGAAGCACTGTCACGCGGACCGAGGCAGGGTAGGTGGCACCGTGGAAGCACTGTCACGCGGACCGAGGCAGGGTAGGTGGCACCGTGGAAGCACTGTCACGCGGACCGAGGCAGGGTAGGTGGCACCGTGGAAGCACTGTCACGCGGACCGAGGCAGGGTAGGTGGCACCGTGGAAGCACTGTCACGCGGACCGAGGCAGGGTTGGTGGCACCATGGAAGCACTGTCACGCGGACCGAGGCAGGGTAGGTGGCACCATGGAAGCACTGTCACGCGGACCGAGGCAGGGTTGGTGGCACCATGGAAGCACTGTCACGCGGACCGAGGCAGGGTTGGTGGCACCATGGAAGCACTGTCACGCGGACCGAGGCAGGGTTGGTGGCACCATGGAAGCACTGTCACGCGGACCGAGGCAGGGTTGGTGGCACCATGGAAGCACTGTCACGCGGACCGAGGCAGGGTTGGTGGCACCATGGAAGCACTGTCACGCGGACCGAGGCAGGGTAGGTGGCACCATGGAAGCACTGTCACGCGGACCGAGGCAGGGTTGGTGGCACCATGGAAGCACTGTCACGTAGACCGAGGCAGGGTAGGTGGCTCCGTGAAAGCACTGTCACGCGGACCGAGGCAGGGTAGGTGGCACTGTCACGCGGACCGAGGCAGGGTAGGTGGCACTGTCACGCGGACCGAGGCAGGGTAGGTGGCACTGTCACACGGACCGAGGCAGGGTAGGTGGCACTGTCACGCGGACCGAGGCAGGGTAGGTGGCACTGTCACGCGGACCGAGGCAGGGTAGGTGGCACTGTCACGCGGACCGAGGCAGGGTAGGTGGCTCCGTGGAAGCACTGTCACGTAGACCGAGGCAGGGTAGGTGGCTCCTTAGAAACACTGTCACGCGGACCGAGGCAGGGTAGGTGGCACCATGGAAGCACTGTCACGCGGACCGAGGCAGGGTAGGTGGCACCGTGGAAGCACTGTCAAGCAGACCGAGGCAGGGTAGGTGGCACCGTTGAAGCACTGTCACGCGGACCGAGGCAGGGTAGGTGGCACAGTGGAAGCACTGTCACGCGGACCGAGGCAGGGTAGGTGGCACCATGGAAGCACTGTCACGCGGACCGAGGCAGGGTAGGTGGCACCATGCAAGCACTGTCACGCGGACCGAGGCAGGGTTGGTGGCACCATGGAAGCACTCAAGCGGACCGAGGCAGGGTTGGTGGCACCATGGAAGCACTGTCACGCGGACCGAGGCAGGGTAGGTGGAACCATGGAAGCACTGTCACGTAGACCGAGGCAGGGTAGGTGGCACCATGGAAGCACTGTCACGTAGACCGAGGCAGGGTAGGTGGCTCCGTGGAAGCACTGTCACGTAGACCGAGGCAGGGTAGGTGGCTCCGTGGAAGCACTGTCACGTAGACCGAGGCAGGGTAGGTGGAACCATGGAAGCACTGTCACGTAGACCGAGGCAGGGTAGGTGGCTCCGTGGAAGCACTTTCACGTAGACCGAGGCAGGGTAGGTGGCACCATGGAAGCACTGTCACGTAGACCGAGGCAGGGTAGGTGGCTCCGTGGAAGAACTGTCACGTAGACCGAGGCAGGGTAGGTGGCTCCGTGGAAGCACTGTCACGTAGACCGAGGCAGGGTAGGTGGCTCCGTGGAAGCACTGTCACGTAGACCGAGGCAGGGTAGGTGGCTCCGTGGAAGCACTGTCACGTAGACCGAGACAGGGTAGGTGGCACCGTGGAAGCACTGTCACGCGGACCGAGGCAGGGTAGGTGGCACCATGGAAGCACTGTCACGCGGACCGAGGCAGGGTTGGTGGCACCATGGAAGCACTCACGCGGACCGAGGCAGGGTTGGTGGCACCATGGAAGCACTGTCACGTAGACCGAAGCAGGGTAGATAAACACTGTCCTGGACTGTTTACTTGAATGTGTTTTCTAGTCTGTCTACAGTGGGTTGGTGTCTAGTATTCCCTTTCATTGATATGTATAGTTTTTATTCAACACCAAGGGGAAGTGATCTGTGTAGCGACATCATGCATTTTTTTATTTAATTTTTTTAACCTTTTATTTAACTAGGAAAGTCGGTTAAGAACAAATTCTTATTTACCATGACAGACTACCAAAAGTCCTGTGGGGACGGGGGCCTGGGATTAAAACAAATAAAATAAAGACAATATTAATATAGGACAAAACACACATCACGACAAGAGACAACACTACATAAAGAGAGACCTAAGACAACATAGCAAGGCAACAACACATGACAACACAGCATGATACAGAAGCAACACAACATAACAACAACATGGTAGCAACACAACATGGTAGCAGCACAAAACATGGTACAAACATTATTTGGCTCAGACAACAGCCCAAAGGGCAAGAAGGTAGAGACAACAATATATCACACAAAGCAGCCACAACTGTCAGAGTCCATACACATGGCAGCGGAGGACACAGAATGCACAGTGTCAAATTTTACTTTATAAACATATTGGGATATTTTTTTTGTCTTCTGTGTGTGGCATTGTAATACAGATGGTTGGCTATTTTCTGTTTGCAGACATGACAGTCCCCTGTTTGACTTCATTGAGAGCTGTCTGAGGAACAAGCATGAGATGGTGGTGTACGAGGCAGCCTCGGCCATAGTCCACATGCCCAACTGTACTGCCAGAGAGCTGGCCCCCGCTGTCTCTGGTGAGTCTCTGTAATTACAGACAGTTTGGTAAATACACCTTACTTTCTGGTGTCCACATGTGGGTACCTACCTGTAGAAATAGATATTAGAGGTTGTAGTATCCTATGAAGCTAGTACCTCTGGTTTTACCACTTGACTGTCTGTTATTGTGTTTTTCTCCAGTCCTGCAGCTGTTCTGCAGCTCTCCCAAAGCAGCCCTGAGATACGCAGCTGTCAGGACCCTCAACAAGGTGGGTCTCCACTTCTCCATGCTCTTCATTACTTTGTTATCTGTGTTTTACATTGAGTATACTGTATTTACAACCGCATTCCGCCGTTTGTCCACCAGGTGGCGATGAAGCACCCGTCGGCCGTGACTGCGTGCAACCTGGACCTGGAGAACCTGATCACTGACTCGAACCGCAGCATCGCCACGCTGGCCATCACCACGCTGCTGAAGACAGGCAGCGAGAGCAGTGTGGACCGCCTCATGAAACAGATCTCCTCCTTCGTCTCTGAGATCTCTGACGAGTTCAAGGTGAGGAGGAGGATGAGTTAGTTTAATGTGTAGTTTCTCCTCAATGATATGCTCTTGTTTTTCCTCTCTACAATACTCTAGTTGAATCATTTAGGAATTTAAATAGTTGGATAATCAATTAGAATACACTCAATATGTAATCCACCCCCAAAAATATATTTGTCTGAAGTAAAACTATATTTTAAACAAACCACAACTACTTTAATCTATTTCCAAATGGGATATTATTTCACCAAAGTGAAGTCCTATCCTCTGACTGCTGAGTGTGTTTCAGGTGGTGGTTGTGCAGGCCATCAGTGCCCTGTGTCAGAAGTATCCCAGAAAGCACAGCGTCATGATGAACTTCCTGTCCAACATGCTCCGAGACGACGTGAGTGGAACACCCTGACTGAGCAGCCTAATGTCTTTTTTCACTGATGTGTAGGACAAGAGAACGTATTGAAGGACATTTATGTTTCACTGACATGAAACCATCTGGACTACAGACAAACAGGAGCTCTTTGGCCAACTCTGGCACATTGATATGACCACTCAGTTTTCTGATTTTATGTACCACTGTCCCTGAAACATAAATTCTTTCAATGATGCCTCTCCTCTCAGGGTGGCTTTGAGTACAAGCGGGCCATCGTGGACTGCATCATCAGCATCATCGAGGAGAACCCAGAGAGCAAGGAGACGGGGCTGGCCCACCTGTGTGAGTTCATCGAGGACTGTGAGCACACGGTGCTGGCCACCAAGATCCTCCACCTGCTGGGCAAGGAGGGCCCGCGCACGCCCTCGCCATCCAAGTACATCCGCTTCATCTTCAACCGCGTGGTGCTGGAGAGCGAGGCCGTCAGAGCCGGTGAGAAACGGGGGAGTGTGTGTGTTAACCCCTGCTGGCCTGGAGTTGTCAAAAGCATGTGTGTTTGAGAAACAGAGTTGTGTGTGTCTGGGTGCAACATGAATGGTAGTTCTGATAAGTCTGTTGGGATTGGCTCCATTAACTGGTGACATCACCAACCATGAAAGGATCAATTCGCTAATATGAAGACAAATGGTATTTGCCCCTGGCTTTTCAACAGAAACTCACTGTTAATCATAAAGGGTTTAAACTAATGTGAGTTACCACGTTGTTGTTTATACACATTGTGTATTAACTAAGCTCCTTTCTCGTCCCTGTAGCTGCGGTGAGTGCTCTGGCTAAGTTTGGAGCCCAGAATGATGACCTTCTCCCCAGTGTGTTAGTCCTGATGCAGAGGTAGAGACAGCCTTTCACTGGCTCCCGGTCATAATGATCCATTCCCTGTGTGGTTACCACTCTAAAGTGTGTTGACGTATGGTGTGTGTTACTAGGTGTATGATGGACAGTGACGACGAGGTGAGGGACAGAGCCACCTTCTACATGAACGTGCTGCAGCAGAAGCAGAAAGCCCTCAACGCTGCCTACATTTTCAACGGTGAGAACACACACTGCGCTCCTCGTCTCCTAACTTGAGAACACTAGAGTGTGTGGACATCTGTTCCAATTCAGGAAGTACGGTTGTGTTCTTTGATTGTGGTCACTCAAACTCTCTCAGTGAATCGACACGTGCAGAGAATTTATTTTTCTCCATCGAACCTCAAAATGCATAAATGTATTTCCTTTATTTAACCGTCTGTGTCTCCTCCTGTCAGGTCTGTCGGTGTCTGTCCCGGGTCTGGAGAAGTCCCTCCACCAGTACACCCTGGAGCCCACAGAGAAGCCCTTCGATATGAAGTCGGTTCCCCTGGCCAACACACCCATCACAGAGCAGAAGACCGAATTCGCTCCTGTGGCCACTAGCAAGCTTCCAGAGAAACCAGGCCCGACGCGCCAAGACATCTACCAGGGTACAGTCACCTTACTTGAAACTATCATGGCAAGACATCACAGAGTGATGGTGAATGCACCAATTTGTAAGTCGCTCTGGATAAGAGCGTCTGCTAAATGACTTAAATGTAAATGTAAGACATGGCGTTATCACAAGGAAACAAAACATTTGGTCTAAATTTCTGAAGTAAAAGGACCCAGTCACATTTATTTTCCAAGCTATAGCACACAGTATTTTGCATGGAAACACGTTCTTAATGAACCATAGAATTCAGTCTGCTAAGAGTTATTAGCCATGGAAAACCAAATATCATAGTAGCAGTAGTTGTGATGCTAGTATTGTGGCATCAACAACTTCAGAGCAGCAAAAACTTGAGGGCAGCTATAATATTGTAGTAGTTAGGACTAGGGGTGGATTCAGCTATAATATTGTAGTAGTTAGGACTAGGGGTGGATTCAGCTATAATATTGTAGTAGTTAGGACTAGGGGTGGATTCAGCTATAATATTGTAGTAGTTAGGACTAGGGGTGGATTCAGCTATAATATTGTAGTAGTTAGGACTAGGGGTGGATTCAGCTATAATATTGTAGTAGTTAGGACTAGGGGTGGATTCAGCTATAATATTGTAGTAGTTAGGACTAGGGGTGGATTCAGCTATAATATTGTAGTAGTTAGGACTAGGGGTGGATTCAGCTATAATATTGTAGTAGTTAGGACTAGGGGTGGATTCAGCTATAATATTGTAGTAGTTAGGACTAGGGGTGGATTCAGCTATAATATTGTAGTAGTTAGGACTAGGGGTGGATTCAGCTATAATATTGTAGTAGTTAGGACTAGGGGTGGATTCAGCTATAATATTGTAGTAGTTAGGACTAGGGGTGGATTCAGCTATAATATTGTAGTAGTTAGGACTAGGGGTGGATTCAGCTATAATATTGTAGTAGTTAGGACTAGGGGTGGATTCAGCTATAATATTGAAGTATTTAGGACTAGGGGTGGATTCAGCTATAATATTGAAGTATTTAGGACTAGGGGTGGATTCAGCTATAATATTGTAGTAGTTAGGACTAGGGGTGGATTCAGCTATAATATTGAAGTATTTAGGTCTAGGGGTGGATTCAGTTATAATATTGTAGTAGTTAGGACTAGGGGTGGATTCAGCTATAATATTGAAGTATTTAGGACTAGGGGTGGATTTGGAACTGGGCCTCTCTAATCTCTCCTCCTCCTGTCAACAGAACAACTGGCAGCCATTCCAGAATTCCAGGGCCTGGGTTCTCTCTTCAAGACGTCGGAGGCGGTGCAGCTGACCGAGGCGGAGACTGAGTATGTGGTGCGCTGCGTCAAGCACACCTTCGCCAGACACATGGTGTTCCAGTTCGACTGCACCAACACGCTCAATGACCAGCTCCTGCAGAAGGTAGGGCTACACTGGTGACTGGTGCGCTGTAGGAAGTTCACGGCTCCTAGAATGCTCAGCCATTGTCAATGTGTGGAGGTCTAGTTGGGTGCAAAATGGCTGCAGTGGCATCACCCCAAATCCCTCCTTACACTGTAGATATCTTTGAGCAGTTTGAAAAGCATAATCCTATTCAAATAATTTTATAAAGCTTTATTGTCCATTTCAATTGACAGTAGACAGAAACGTGACTTTGGTGCCTCACATTTAAAATCTACAACACTGACATTAAGACACAGGACTACATGCATAGAAATGTATTAAGTGGAAGTCCACTGGGTTGTTGTCCTTCAGGTTATGGTTCAGATGGAGCCGTCGGAGGCCTACGAGGTTCTCCACTACGTCCCTGCTGCTAACCTGCCCTACAGCCAGCCTGGCTCCTGCTACAGCCTGGTCAGACTGCCTGAAGATGACCCCACCGCAGGTTACTTTTATTAAACCTGTGTGTGACTGTGTGTGAGGGAGAGAGAGAAATGAGCCGTTTTCATGAGGGCAACTCTGAAGTGCTTAGTGTGACGTCAGTGTTGTAACTCTGTTAATACCCTTCTCAGAACTAAAGAATCCGAATGGTTTTCAATTGAGAGAGAAAAGCACTTTTCTGCTGGCCTTCTTCAAACACTAAGGACACTTACTTACATCACGTAGCCTAGTCATGTAATGTCTGCACTGTCTATGTCATATTAAATGTGTTCTCTGCTCTCCAGTGTCCTGTACGTTCAGCTGTACTCTGAAGTACCTGGTGAAAGACTGCGACCCCAACACAGGAGAGCCCGATGACGACGGTTACGATGACGAATATGTGGTATGAGCTCAATTTAAAACCTATTTTTAAAATTTTACTCATTTATCCAAAAAATAATTATATCTTGTTTACCGTCATTTGCCTAAATTCTCTATTCTCCCCTTTTTCTACCTTCTCTGCTCTCCTCTACCCCCCCCCCCCCCCCCCCCGTGTGTGTCAGCTGGAAGACTTGGAGGTGACCGTTGCAGACCACATCCAGAAGGTGTTGAAGCCTAACTTTGCCGCAGCCTGGGACGAGGTGGGAGACGACTTTGAGAAGGAGGAGACGTTCGCCCTGGCCTCTGTCAGAACGTTAGACGGTAATTATTTCAATCGGGATCTTTGGATTTATCCACCCAACATTGAAACAGTGTACATTCTGTGAGCTGTTTTAGAGCAGTGGTTCCCATACATAGAAATATCATCATTAACAGTTCTATTGATTTTCTCCATACTTTTCTATTTCCATTGTGACTCGCTTAAAGCCTTTTGAGCTTGTTTGTGAGGCATCAAATGGGCTATTTCTGACCATAATTCAGTCTTTAAATAGAACCCGTTGGAACTGGCCTCGTCAAAGTGTTTGAACTATGTATTTAATCCAGGTCTGGAGTTGGACCTGACTTAACGTTAAATGATCTTGTTAATTATCATCTTATGACACTGCTACATATTTAAAGCAGAGTGAGTAATATGTGTATTTGGACACAGGCACACTGAAGGCAGGTTGTATCTAGGGGGCTACAGTGTGTCAAGTAAAATCTCCAAGTTGTCTCTGTCGGGGCTGGTGGTAACGTCTCTGTCGGGGCTGGTGGTAACGTCTCTGTCGGGGCTGGTGGTAACGTCTCTGGTCATTCAAAATCCCATGGTACTTATTGTAAGAGATGGGGGAAGCCTCCTGTTGAGACTGTTGGTCACATCTCCCTGTTCCCTGTCGTCTCTGTAGAGGCTGTTGGTAACATCATCAGTTTCCTGGGCATGCAGCCCTGCGAGCGTTCAGACAAGGTCCCAGAAAACAAGAACTCACACATCCTCTTCCTTGCCGGTGGGTGTTTTATTTATTTATTGTATCTTGATTTTAATTAATTATTGTTTTGCTTTGTGAATTGTATTGTAGGCTCATTCTGTGCCCTTTATTACCGTAAATATGTTAAGTTCAGTTTCTAACCTTGACACGGCAGCTTGTTCAACTTCCTGTCACTAGTGTGATGGAAGCAAGCCCCCCCATGGTATGAATGAGTTTCTGTGTCCCTCCCCTTCCTCCAGGTGTGTTCCGGGGGGGTCATGACGTGCTGGTTCGCTCGCGCCTGGCCCTGGCAGACGGTGTCACTATGCAGGTGACGGTCCGCAGCTCGGATGAGACTGTTGTTGACATCATCCTAGCCTCCGTGGGCTAGAGGGCGCCAGCGGGGGATGTTCACCAACAGGCCGTGTCAATACAATGGCATATTCTAGTTGTTTTCTCCTCTTTTTCCCATTCACAATATTCTCTACACAATGTCCTCCCCTGCTTTATGTCGTTGGAATGTGTCTTGTGTTTTTGGGTAGTCTGAGATGGAAGACATTATGGTGAGGTGTGTGTACTACTGGCACCCTTCAACACAACTCATCTCTGTAGACTGGCCCCAGATCTGTTTGTGCTATATAACCAACTCCAATGGTCATTCATAGGTGTTGGCAAGGCAGCACAAACAGATCTGGGACCAGGCTAGTGTCATTAATGGCCCACGTTTTATCAAATCTATTAAATGTTGACCATGGAAGTACTGAATTATTGTTACAAGCTTTATTTAAAACTCCTTTTATTTCTAAAGTTTATTTCCTCCATCCAGAATTATTTTCCTTGGGTTGCAACCTGTTACGAATTACAACAAATAGATTGGACCCCAAAGATGAGATTACCTTGGGTGATCTTTCATGCTTCCAGTAAGATTTCCTATGTCCCTACTGCAGTAGTTGATCCATTTAGTGCTGTCATTTTGTTCATAGCGAGTAGCAGGAGACAGTATCTGTCAAACGTGGCTTGGTGCTTTTATGACATACCAGGAATGGATTCAAGATCACTGTGTCATATCAGCTATGATTCAATGTGCACAGTTCTCATCCAGGTTTGAGGTTTTTCAATTATGGGTGTTTGTTCACGACCCACCCAGTCAGAGCTGAATCTTCACAATTTTTTCCACAATGGGAGATGTGAAAATTTGTGTTCATTAGGCACCAAATGGAAGAAAACACTGAAACAGGGCTGAACTCCAATAAGAAATGCATGTTTTTGTTTTCCTATTGCAAAATGTTTTAACCTTCCCGTTGTGAGCCCGAATGAACATGACCCAGGTTATGCTCGTAGATGTCAAGTTCAGATTGTCTAATGCTGGTGAGTTGTCTCAGAAGGCGTTGATGAAGCTGAAGTAGGCGTTGAGGAAGCCAGTAGGGTCCTCCAGCTGGGGATAATGGCTGATGTGTTCATCTAGAACCGACACAGTAGACCTCTGCACCAGTTTCCTGAAGGACAATGACAACATTGGGTTGGGAGGGACAAGAGGACTTATTCATACAAAGGGAATACTTGCGTTCTGTAACACCCAAATGAATGATGGGGGATATATACAGAAAACCAAATACTTTGTCTACTACTGTATATACAGAATTGAAGCATTTGTCTCGGGGCTCTAATCAGTTCCGTTTTAGCCGACATCCGCATAGTGGTGGAGTTGCATTAGAGCTGTGGAACACAAGCAGCTCCTAGCATTATACATAAAGCGCACATTGCCATTGGCTGCACAGAGTCCCATTTAGAGAAATTCCAGCAGCCTTGTTTACAATTCTTAACACTGGAATGTGAAATCTAGCTACAGAGCCATTAGCCTGATACAGAAAAGGATTTGTAATGATTTTCAATTTGAGCGACATTTCTATATAGCCTACACTTTTTCGTTCTGGTCAGTCGCCTTCAATCGAGTCAGAGGGGGGTTCAAATCTTCCCTTTAGTGGTGCATTCCATCAGTCTCTACAAATCCCACACAACTCACGGCCAATGGTGGTGCATTGTGACTTGATTCACAAGTAAGGTTCGTCTCTTTTCCCTCTGATGCTTTGGATTGAATGTTGAGTAACTTTAAAGTTAAAAATATATATATTTTTATCGAAATCCTGCAGTGGCTGAGTGGAATTGTCACTGGCTTGCAGAGCAAGAAAATGGTTCAAAGCCCGAGTGGTTCTGTAGCTAAGGTTATATCCTGTGGCACAGAGGCTGTCAGAAGACTACAGACCGACAGGTACAAAGAACATGTTTTCTGCTTTTTCGGACTACAACCTTATGTTGAAGGAGACAAAGACGTCATGAAAGATGGTGGCATAAGAGAAAGACGTCTGTCTCTCAGTGGAGAGGTTGTGGGCTCCAATCCAAGCAGAGTCCATGGGGAAAGACTTGGCAGGGACCGTAAGATATTCTGGGGTGGTAATTATCAGTGTGAAGCATTGGTTGGACAAATGGTGAGCGAGTCAAAAGAGGGATCTATCCAGAGGGGTCCTAAAGAAATGATCAAACCGGAACAGCTGAAACTCCAGAAACTTGACACGGACTAGTTCAAGTATGGTGGTGGAGGAAGGTAGCAACTGAGAGGGGAGAATTGAGTAGAGTTCAAGGCAAGCAGAAGCAAAGACTAAAAATACACTGCTCAAAAAAATAAAGGGAACACTTAAACAACACAATGTAACTCCAAGTCAATCACACTTCTGTGAAATCAAACTGTCCACTTAGGAAGCAACACTGATTGACAATAAATTCCACATGCTGTTGTGCAAGGAGGTGCACTGCCAGAGCCCTGCAAAATGACCTCCAGCAGGCCACAAATGTGCATGTGTCAGCATATGGTCTCACAAGGGGTCTGAGGATCTCATCTCGGTACCTATTGGCAGTCAGGCTACCTCTGGCGAGCACATGGAGGGCAGTGCGGCCCCACAAAGAAATGCCACCCCCCACCATGACTGACCCATCGCCAAACCGGTCATGCTGGAGGATGTTGCAGGCAGCAGAACGTTCTCCACGGCGTCTCCAGACTCTGTCACGTCTGTCACATGTGCTCAGTGTGAACCTGCTTTCATCTGGGAGAGCACAGGGCGCCAGTGGCGAATTTGCCAATCTTGGTGTTCTCTGGCAAATGCCAAACGTCCTGCACGGTGTTGGGCTGTAAGCACAACCCCCACCTGTGGACGTCGGGCCCTCATACCACCCTCATGGAGTCTGTTTCTGACCGTTTGAGCAGACACATGCACATGTGGCCTGCTGGAGGTCATTTTGCAGGGCGCTGGCAGTGCACCTCCTTGCACAAATGCGGAGGTAGCGGTCCTGCTGCTGGGTTGTTGCCCTCCTACGGCCTCCTCCACGTCTCCTGATGTACTGGCCTGTCTCCTGGTAGCGCCTGCATGCTCTGGACACTACGCTGACAGACACAGCAAACCCTTTTACCACAGTTCGCATTGATGTGCCATCCTGGATGAACTGCACTACCTGAGCCACTTGTGTGGGTTGTAGACTCCCGTCTCATGCTACCACTAGAGTGAGAGCACTGCCAGCATTCAAAAGTGACCAAAACATCAGCCAGGAAGCATAGGAACTGAGAAGTGGTCTGTGGTCACCACCTGCAGAATCACTCCTGTTTTGGGGGGTGTCTTGCTAATTGCCTATAATTTCCACCTTTTGTCTATTCCATTTGCACAACAGCATGTGAAATTTATTGTCAATCAGTGTTGCTTCCTAAGTGGACAGTTTGATTTCACAGAAGTGTGATTGACTTGGAGTTACATTGTGTTGTTTAAGTGTTCCCTTTATTTTTTTGAGCAGTGTATTTTTTCAAGATTTAACCATGGTGTTTCTGGTGAATTATTGCATGACCATCTGCATTTATATCTCTGACTACAGGGACCATGCCCCCTCTTCTGTCCTCTTCGCTCCCCATCTCAGAGATGAAGGGTGGTCCTCTTCAATCCAGAGCCAGGACGGATTCCAACCAGCAACCTCACCTGTGTGAGGCAGGGAGCATCCACCAGCGCCACAGACCCCTTCACACTAATAACTAGGAAACACTTATTAAAAAGGTAGACATCTAAAGAGAGTAGGTTCATGTTAAAAACAACATTGGATGGGATTTGATCCCATGACCATGGCGATGCAAGGCAGTGACAATTACTGTTGGTACGATAAACTGCTCTGACAAAGATGCATTTAACATTCTACACAACTAATGGACTGAGCTTTGAGCCCAAAAATACTTCTACAATATACTTTCTGTCTGTGTGTAGGGCTTGAATACCCTTTCTGGTATTTTTGCAGACTTTAGAAGGAATGCACAGGCTTGTGCGCCAACAACAAGAGAAGAGGTACTACCTTATGTACCATACGACAAAATAAAGGCTCGACACGCCATAGAAAGTGTATTTGTATTAAATTAATATCACGTTTTAGACGTCGACGAAACATTAGATCCTATTTCAGTTGAATGCATTCAGTAGTACAACTGACTAGGTATCCCCTTTTCCCTTATTTGAGACAGGAAAAAACAGGAGGACATTGTGCCTTAGACACTCACCGTAAACACCCCCATCATGTGGTTGTACATGATACTACAGCTCTTCATTTGGAAAGACAGCATTTACCATGCAAGCTCAACCCTAGCAAAACTCATTGAATATTCCTACACTCACAAATGTAACTACCCAATGCAAGTGAATGGCAATTATCCAGTGCATGTGAATGAAACTCTCACTTACACCTTAAATAACTCAATGCATGTAAATTGGATAAGAGTATGGAAGAGGTGCACTTACTGGTAAAGGAAGATGAATTGGGGGTGAGGGTTGACTGGATCCAGGGGTCCATAGATCATATGAACTGAAAGACAAGGAGGGAGAGAGATGACGTGGAGGAGTGGGATTTTCTTTTTTTGCCTTGCAATGACAGGTTAGTCAATTAGCATCGAACTAAATCCACATGCCTTCTCATAACAATCAAATGTTACAATGCATCTAGTGATGACACACCGAAACACTTCGCGGTGAGGTGTTGAACAGGATTCTATGGGGATGGGACCCATGTGTAGTAGGGAGGGAGGTGTGGATCACACAGATCACGCCACTACCAGCTAACCTTAATGGGGCACAGATGGGCTAATAAACTCCTGGGAGGTATTAGTCTGCGCTAAGTAGATTAGCCTCACTGACTGACTCGCTGGTCACATCATAGTCTAAACCAGAGGGGAGTTTTACTGCTTACAGTCACTGTACAACGGCATTCAGAACTTCAGTGTACTAACTGACATGGCACTGTAGCTTGCTTTTGTGCAGTTTCATAGTAGGCACAAACCTACCTATTGCAGGAAATCAACAACAACAGATAGAACAGCAGTGATGGAGTTGAATGAATGACACATCATGTTCTTAAAGCTTCCTGCCATTGCCCTTCTGTCATTACAGTACCTTCAGAAAGGATTCACAGTCCTTGACTATTTACACATTTTCTTGTGTTTCATAATGCGATTAAAATAGGTTTGTCATTTTTTGTCAACGAACTATCCAAAATACTCATGTTAATGTGTGGTAATGGAAAGTAAACAGTAATATATTTGGATAAGAAAGGTATTCAACCCCCTGAGTCAATATATGCTATGATCACCTTTGGCAGTGATTACAGCTGTGAGTCTTGCTGGGTATGTCTAAGAGTTTTGCAAACCTGGATTGTACAATATTTGTCCATTATTCTTTTAAAAATTCTTCAAGCTCTGTCAAGTTCGATGTTGATCATTGCTAGACAGCCATTTTCAAGTCTTGCCATAGCTTTTCAAGTCGATTTAAGTCAAAACTGTAACTAGGCCACTCAGGAACATTCAATGTCATCTTGGTAAGTAACTCTAGTGTAGATTTGGCCTTGTGTTTTAGGTTATTGTCCTGCTGAAAGGTGGATTTATCTCCCAGTGTCTGTTAGAAAGCAGACTGAATCAGGTTTTCCTCTAGGATTTTGCCTGTGCATAGCTCTATTCCATTTTTTTCATATCCTAAAAAACTCCCTTGTCCTTGCCGATGACAAGCATACCCATAACATGATGCAGACACCACCATGCTTGAAAATATGAAGAGTGGTACTCAGTGATGTGTTGGATTTAGCCCAAAAGTAATGCTTTGTATTCTGGACAAAAAGTTAATTTCTTTGCCACATCTTTTGCATTATTACTTTAGTGTTAAATGTAGTAGTTAGTTAAATGTAACAAATGTAAATTAAATGTAACACTAAGGGTGTGTTCATAAATTCACTCTGGCTATCTACTTTGATTTCAGAGCGCTCTCGTCTGAGTGTGCCAGAGCGCAGAATAATTGATGCATTTACAAACCCTCAACACCTATTGAATATGGCCGGTGCAAACAGGATGCATTTTGAAATATTTTTATTCTTAACAGGCTTCCTTGTTTTCACGCTGTAATTTAGGTTAGCATGGTGGAGTAACTACAGTGTTTTTGATCCATACTCAGTTTTCACCGATCACAGCCATTTAACTCTAACTGGTTTAAAAATCCCCATTGGCCTCATGTTGAAATCCCTGAGCGGTTTCCTTCTTGTCCATCAACCGAATTAGGGAGGACACCTGTATCTTTGTAGTTGCTGGGTGTACTGATACACCATCCAAAGTGTAATTAATAACTTCCCCATGCTCAAAAGGGGTAATCAGTCTGCTTTTTAAAAATGTCTTCATCTACCAATAGGTTTTCCAATGCCTTCTTTGCAAGGCATTGGAAAACCTCCCTGGCCGTTGTCGTTGAATTTGTGCTTGAAATTCACTGTTCGACTGAAGAACCTTACAGATAATTGTATGTGTGGTGTACAGAGACGGGGTAGTCACTCAAAAATCATGTTACCACCATTATTACACACAGAGTGATTCCATGCAACTTATTATCTGACTTGTTAAGCACATTGTTATTCTTTACGTTATTTAGGCTTGTCATAACAAAAGGATTGGGGTAATGCGTGTAGATCAGTGACACAAAATCTACATTTAATCCATTTTAAATTCAGGCTGTAACAACAAAATGTGGAAAAAGTCCAGGGGTGTGAATACTTTCTGAAGGCACAGTATATCACTCATCTATTTGAGATTATATATATTTTTTGTTTTCATTCAGTTATCAAAGGTACAATCATAACTTGAGACACTCTTGTGTAGCAGACTTCACATAAACCGGGCATTGATGTTTCAATCATTGCTCAGCAACTAGACAGACAGTACTCACCAGGGATGAAAGTAGAGGTGAGAGCACCAACCCATCTGTCTCGGTGCTCGTCCCTCTGGTTAATAAACTGCAGGATACTAGGAGGAGAAGGGATATGCAATCTTATTACCATCACTATTAATCACAGATCAATCAGTCAATCACTTTTATCCATCACTGTATAGGGAGAAATGGGGAACTAGCTTTATGTTAATAAATTCAATCAAAACAAAACTACAAGGGTTGACAACATAATCTATGGAGGTGGAAACAATTCTCTGTTTATATACAGTATGTTAGAATTTAGATGGAAAATGTGCAAAGTTTTGTTCAGTGCAATTTGGTTTGATTGGGTTAAAATAATTTTTTGAAATCAATTTCTTTCACCTATAACAATGTATCAACTAACACCAAATTTGACTAGCCATGTTAGTTTGAAAAGAGTCAGAGATCTGTCTAGTGACTACTCTATTCCGTATGTATAGGTATTTAACTAGTGAGGTCTGAAAACAGTGTATGGTACAGTACCTGTCCATGACCAGGTTCCCATCATTGAAGCGGACCCCTGTCCACATGTCCAAGAACTCAGCGTCTGTGGGCTGGGTGTAAGGACCAAACACGTCCCCAAGCCTGACACGAAACCAAGAGTAAACAGGGTAAATGCTACATCTTCACAGTACATTAAATATGTTCACTCAAACTCAGTTGAGTGCTGGTTAGGTAACTTTAATCCTCCATGTTTTTACTCAGTTTGTTTCGCCAGCTATGCTTTGCAGCGAATATAAATACCTTCATAACATTTAAATAAAATGTGTTCTTCTATGAAACAGTAAAAATGGTTGAGGGGTTTATAATTTAGCTGAATGGACATAACTAGAGCTGTACTACTTGTGCCTAGTTAACTTGCCAACAATGTTCTTACTGTAAATGTCATTACGGTTACATGCTCACATTAATGTGGTTATTGTGCATAGTCATTAATAAAATAGTTCGATTCAAACGTTTAGATGCTTTGCAAGAATAACGATCTCTCTAATAATCATGTATACATGGACACGTCGGAAATCAGGTTACCCGATGGCACTCTGACAAATGCAGAAAATCGCCAATCAAAATAAACGTTCTACCACTGCGACCGCGTTATTTTTTGGGAAGCATAGTTGACATATAAAGCTTTTATGTGAAAACTACGTATGAAGCCGAAACCACAGAGACACGCCGTTAAAATTTGCGTGCGAGAGTAGAGTGCGTCAATTCACATACACAGTATCGCATATGCCAATTTAATGGTCATTACATAACAAACAGTTGTATTTGTTATGTTCGCTATGTGCCCTTGTGAATTATTGTGTTCCTTTTGATTAACGTTGTCCTACAGGAGCAACCGTACATGCCTACTCTAAACAGTTATGTTAGCTCACGAATGTGAAGAGTTGTTGCTCATACACCCGAGCAGATTTTTAAGAATGTATCTTGTCTCATTCGTTCTACACAACAGTATTCTCTCTTGAAATCAGAGTTCCTCGAGTTTCCCAGCCCTAGCCTGCCTAAGCTAAGTTATATTCCTGTGATGGAAATCAACACAGGTAGGCCTAACGTTAGTTTTCAAATATGCATTATTTGACACGGGCAGTTAAATGTAACACTAAGGGTGTGTTCATAAATTCACTCTGGCTATCTACTTCGATTTCAGAGCGCTCTCGTCTGAGTGTACCAGAGCGCAGAATAATTGATGCATTTACAAACCCTCAACACCTATTGAATATGGCCGGTGCCATTAAATCTTGGCAAAAATGCGTAATTAAATTGTTGCCAGCATCACAGTCACCAATGCTCTGGATAACATGAAAACGGCCAAACCAGCTCTGCAAGGGCGAGTAAAATGGTCATAGTGAGGTTCTCATTTTTGTCTGGAAGTAGCTAGCTAACGGCTTGGGTGCTTGACTGCCGTTGTGAGGTCAGAACGCTCGGATCAACCCTACTGCTCAGCCAGAGCGTCCAGTGTGCTCTGAATTTACGAACGCCCAGAGCGCACTGAGTGAATTTACGAACACACCGTAAATAGACACTTTGGGTGTGTTCGTAAATTCCATCTGGAGTGCCAGAGTGCATTCATAAACACAGGGTGTTGTCAGATTATAATAAACAAACATAACTTGTAACTTTAATATTGAGGTATGACTGTGCATATAAAGGTAATGGATTTGACTGCAGATAATTCAAAATACACAATGAAAAAAGATATCAATGACTGAGCCCCTTGCTGTAACCCTGTTAGCTTGAGCTCATGTGTCTCTTCTGTGTCCAAGTTAAAGATTCAAGAGATGTGTACAGTAGGAGGAAACGTATACAGTATGTGAGAACACAGTATGTGTACCCTTTAGAGAACACCATGTAGTTGGTGAGACGGGTCAGCACCGGAGAGAGGAAGCTGGAGTCCTTGAGGAGCTGTGTGGGAGACAGCATGGCGATGATCCAAAAGAACAACAATAAGCAGTTATAATGCTCAGAGAACAGTCAGATAATCCAGAATATCCACAGTAAATGTTGACTAACCTTCTGAAGGAATCTGGGATGGTGTGTTTCTGGGAATATGCCTGTTCAAGAAAACGTTTTTTTTTTTTACTTACATTAAATATTTCATAACCAAACATGGTAAGTTTACAGTAAGACAAATGCTATCAAAGCAATGTGTCACTTTGTCATGAAGTTGTTGACCGGTAATCTACTTTGTACACATGAAGTGGTCCTTGCTATGATCCTTGGGACGTTTAAAATGGTTAGTGTAGGGGTTTAGGGGAACAATGAAAAAATGCAGTGGAACTGGCTTCGAGGTCCAGAGTTGAGTTTGAGGGGGTAAGAGTTTAGGGTAGGGACATCCAAGGATTCCGGATAGCACTAACCCATAGGAAACTATTGCGGTATAGTGTGTATGACTCGGAGTAGAGGAATTTGGAAGAACAGAAATTCACTGATTTGAATGAGGGGTTAAACCAATGGTGATCAACTCTGGTACTGGTGAGAAGCAGGATTTAGTGGAAAAAAATATCGAATTGGGCTGCCTGTGTAAATGCAGTCTTAGTAAAAAATAAAATTATAATAATCGGACAAGACAGGTGAGTTTACACCAGCTGCCCATCGTTGTCTAATCAGGCTCTGATTGGTTACATGTTGTCCGCTACACAACATATAAATACACAAGTCTTTTCTCCTCACTTCACCAGCACTGTTCATTGGGTATCATGGCTGCTAGTACTGGCTCAGGGTAAGATGGTGGCAAGAGCAATGCTACTTTCATCACATTGAGTATGTTGTTTAACGTTCAACCTCTGTCTGTAGGTGCCTCCTTGCTTTGCTGTTCATTGCTATCCTTATCAACAAGGTAAGAGCAACATTAAAGTACTGTTTGCTTGAGTTGTTTTTGGAAGTCTTATCTGAAGTTAACATTTAGTTTGTTCCTTCCCCAGTTGATAGGACCGTCTTTCTCCACCCTCTTCGAGTTAGACAGTGGTCGGAGCGACACCGACAAGCATATGCTGCCCCCCTCTCCTCCTGAGACTGAAGGCTCTATTCCCGTTCCATACCGACTAGCTCGTGTCAGCTCCAGCAGAAAGCAGCAGGTTCAGGAAGAGCCTGAAGCCTTCCAGAGCCCAGTGAGGTGTCTTTCCAATTCCAGAGCCTGGTGAGGTGCCTTTCCAGGGTGGAGAAGACCCTTTACTGCACCATTGGTGCCCCGGCTCTATCAAGATTCCTTGGCACGAGCAGAACAACCAGGAACCAGCAGTAAGGTTCTGATATCTTTTGGTTTATGTTCATGATTTCTTAGTATTGACGCAACTTCATGAATAATCCGTTTTCTTGTTGGCTACAACCATGGTTCTTCCCAGGCTACGGGTGGTGTCTGGTTGGAGTCTTCCCAGGGTGTATTTGTCTGGGTACCATCAGTATGGTCACTACATGGCTACTAGGTAAGGTTGTTACATCTTTCTGATGTGTTGCAGCTTTAACACTTATTTTTCTATTCCTGGCTAGCAGCTCTGTATTAACCTGGATCCTGATATCATTTGGCTATGCTGCTCTACAACCTTGAATAAATGACTTTAAAATGTTTTTGTCTGGCTTGCTTTGTACATTTTACTTAAGTATGGTTTGTTACCTGTAGCCAATCAGGAAAAGGTCTGAAACTGTACTCTACCTCCATTGGACAAACAGAGGCTGTTGATGGTCAAGTGTCCAGTCCTGTTGTGGTCACTCCTGTGAGATACAAAGATGGGGTCAGTTGGGAAAAGCTCTATAGCATCCATCATATTTCACCTTCCTGTGTTGGGTAATGGAAGGGAAAACACTAGACTATTGAGATGCAGCCCTATTATGTCAGAGTGGTTTCAGTGATGATGGTTCCTCCAGGATTGGCTTCCAAGCCCAACCTTGACCATCAGTATTGGAAATGCAAACTGACACACGCTCAGTGTTTAGGGGCAACTTCATTCTACTTTGTGCAGCAGTGCTGAGCTCACCTGTAGAGCAGTTCCAGGGCCACAGTGTCTCCATAGTCATGGGAGAGCAGGTTGAGCCTCTGCTCCGTCAGACCCAGGTGGGACACCAACGCCTCCACAACACTAGCCTGCTCAAAGATGGAGTAGCGGTGGGGCCTCTGTCAGGGAGAAATGTCAGTATAGGTGAGCACCTTAGCTAGAACAAAATGTGCATATTTCAATCATGTTTTTGTTCATGCAATTTTCCTACTGGTCTACTTTCCTGTAGTGTATAGGTTAGCATTACTTGCCATTCCTCAGTTATTGGCAATTGTTTGCTTGCTTTGTCATTACATTTGGCACTGTTTGTGGGTTAATGTGTACGTCTCTCTCTCCCTGGTAGATTTCCCTGGCATTCTAACCGATGCCTCAAAGGCCGTTTCGCCCACAATTCAAGTCTGTCATAGCCTGCGACTCACCGGTTTGTCACTGAAGCCAAAACCAAGAAAGTCCAGAGCAATGACCCGGTTAAAGCGCCGATTCAGGGGCTCCCATATCTGTAATACAGTAACACACCTGGCATTCAGACACCTGGGTCATGTTCATAAGGCACAAAAAATGACATGAACCTGGGTACTACCTGAACTTGTCCAAAAAGGGATGCTTGTGTTCATGTCCGGTTGAAAAAAAAATTCTACGGTGTGCCCTATTGAACATGGCTCTGTTGACAATATACCATCTGAGAGTGTGGAATAAGAATTATCCCAGCAAACCAACTGATCTGTGCATAACATTTTATAGATAAGCCCCTTTCTCTCATCAGCGTACCTTGTACCAGTCCAGGCTGGAGGTAGGGAAGCCATGGAGGAGAATGACCACATCAGAGCTGCCTACAGCACCATAGGTCTCTGGTAGAGGAAAAAGTAAAGCATACACATTGTTCATCACGTACCATGACCTGCTACACGCACCACGAAAATATGTTACATAGGTCAAAGTAAAGGGCTAAAACTGGTGCTTGGAACTTGCCATTGTAAAGTGCAAATGATGACTGATCTGAACATGGGCTCCAACTTCTAGCAGTCCAGACTGTTCACTGTACTGATGAAGGAGCCACTAGATGGCTACAGTAGTCTGCATCACTGCATGCATCTCAATAATGTAATGAGACGCTAATTAAAGCTCTGTTTCTTTATTTCGCCCACATTCATGTGTGACAACTGGACAGGTGAAATAAATGCTTACTCCGCTCCTGTCAAATCAATGTGCTTTATTGGCATGACTTAAAGTACATATTGCCAAAGCTTACTTTGGAGATTTACAATATTAACATAATTAAAATAATATTGTCAACGTGACAACAGTAACAACAATAAAGTGTCAAAATAACCATACAATTAACAATGGCATAGAGGACATGTGCAGGTTGATTGGTCTGTCAGACACTGTCCCTCAACTTATGGCAGGCAGCAATGTAGTGCGCTGCCAACCCACAGCTCTCTGCGTCCTCCCCCAACAGGACGGGTAGCCTACTCTCATCAGAGAGGTCTTTGAAACCTTGAAGAAGGGTTTCAAATCTGGGGTAATTACACTCAAATTGTTATACACTGCTCAAAAAAATAAAGGGAACACTTAAACAACACAATGTAATTCCAAGTCAATCACACTTCTGTGAAATCAAACTGTCCACTTAGGAAGCAACACTGATTGACAATAAATGTCACATGCTGTTGTGCAAATGGAATAGACAAAAGGTGGAAATTATAGGCAATTAGCAAGACACCCCCCAAAACAGGAGTGATTCTGCAGGTGGTGACCACAGACCACTTCTCAGTTCCTATGCTTCCTGGCTGATGTTTTGGTCACTTTTGAATGCTGGCGGTGCTCTCACTCTAGTGGTAGCATGAGACGGAGTCTACAACCCACACAAGTGTCTCAGGTAGTGCAGTTCATCCAGGATGGCACATCAATGCGAACTGTGGCAAAAAGGTTTGCTGTGTCTGTCAGCGTAGTGTCCAGAGCATGCAGGCGCTACCAGGAGACAGGCCAGTACATCAGGAGACGTGGAGGAGGCCGTAGGAGGGCAACAACCCAGCAGCAGGACCGCTACCTCCGCCTTTGTGCAAGGAGGTGCACTGCCAGAGCCCTGCAAAATGACCTCCAGCAGGCCACAAATGTGCATGTGTCAGCATATGGTCTCACAAGGGGTCTGAGGATCTCATCTCGGTACCTAATGGCAGTCAGGCTACCTCTGGCGAGCACATGGAGGGCTGTGCGGCCCCACAAAGAAATGCCACCCCACACCATGACTGACCCATCGCCAAACCGGTCATGCTGGAGGATGTTGCAGGCAGCAGAACGTTCTACACGGCGTCTCCAGACTCTGTCACGTCTGTCACATGTGCTCAGTGTGAACCTGCTTTCATCTGTGAAGAGCACAGGGCGCCAGTGGCGAATTTGCCAATCTTGGTGTTCTCTGGCAAATGTCAAACGTCCTGCACGGTGTTGGGCTGTAAGCACAACCCCCACCTGTGGACGTTGGGCCCTCATACCACCCTCATGGAGTCTGTTTCTGACCGTTTGAGCAGACACATGCACATTTGTGGCCTGCTGGAGGTCATTTTGCAGGGCGCTGGCAGTGCACCTCCTTGCACAAAGGCGGAGGTAGCGGTCCTGCTGCTGGGTTGTTGCCCTCCTACGGCCTCCTCCACGTCTCCTGATGTACTGGCCTGTCTCCTGGTAGCGCCTGCATGCTCTGGACACTACGCTGACAGACACAGCAAACCTTTTTGCCACAGTTCGCATTGATGCGCCATCCTGGATGAACTGCACTACCTGAGCCACTTGTGTGGGTTGTAGACTCCGTCTCATGCTACCACTAGAGTGAGAGCACCGCCAGCATTCAAAAGTGACCAAAACATCAGCCAGGAAGCATAGGAACTGAGAAGTGGTCTGTGGTCACCACCTGCAGAATCACTCCTGTTTTGGGGGGTGTCTTGCTAATTGCCTATAATTTCCACCTTTTGTCTATTCCATTTGCACAACAGCATGTGAAATTTATTGTCAATCAGTGTTGCTTCCTAAGTGGACAGTTTGATTTCACAGAAGTGTGATTGACTTGGAGTTACATTGTGTTGTTTAAGTGTTCCCTTTATTTTTTTGAGCAGTGTATATTTTCGACATTTTGTCAGGAAATGCAGCTCTGTCTCGTGGTTTTGCTGTGGTGCAGTGGTTGCACAGCCTTTCCTCTACAGGGAGCCAGGTTTTCCTGTGTCTACCCTTCTCAATGGCATGGCTGTGCTCACTGAGCCTGTACTTTGTCAAGGTTTTTCTAAGGTTTTGATCAGAAACCATGGTCAAATAGTTTGCTGCAGTGTACTGTCAATTTAGGGCCAGATAGCACTGCATTTTGTTTTGTGCTTTGTGTTTCGCAAATAGGTAATGTAGTTTTGACTGTTGTAATTTGGTTTATTCTGATTGGATGTTCTGGTCCTCAGCCCCAGGACCAGCTGGATGAGGGGACTCTTGGCATTGCAGGGCTTGGTAATAATATGAGAGGGGGTCACTGTATTTTAGATGTTTCCAAAACTGAATTGCTCTTGTTTTTAGTTTGTATTATTAGTGGATATTGGCCTAATTCTGCCCTGCGTGCATTGTTTGTAGTTTTCCTCTGGACATGTTGGTGAATCTTACAGAACTCTGCATTCAGGTTTCAATGGGGTGTTTGTCCCATTGGGGGAAATCTTGTTTTGGAAGTGGACCCCACACCTCGCTGCCATAAAGTGCAATTGGTTCAATAACACATTCAATTAGTCTTTAAAAATCAGTACAGTGCAGCACTATCAGGTATGTGCAGGGGATAGGGAGATGGATTCATAAGCAAGTTCAATTTGAAATGTATGATGTTTGGACGTATTTAATCAGAATCAAATGAGAACACACCCTATTCCTCCATTCTACTCTTACTGATGCCAAATCGTACCTCTGTAGAATATATTGTTGCTCCTGAAAGTGAAGAATGCTCCGGCAGAGCGCCAGGTCAGGAGGGCTGGAGACAGTTGGGGAGGGGGGATGTGCAGATAGACTGCCAGCAGAGGAATGCACAGCAAGCCCACAAGAAGCCACCATTCCCTCATCTTTCCTTTAGTAGGAGGGCCGGTCTCGCATTCCGCACTCTGGCAGACAACACTGGGGTCACGTCACGACATTTCATTTAGGCTACTATCACCCTTTAACATGAATGGTCTACAAGTACCAGACCTATTGTGTGATAATGTCATGTGACACCCCGCTACTTACTGTCTATTCATAAATGATTGAAGCAACATAGTCGGCAAAACTAGACTTTGGAATATCGTCAAACTAGTGGGCTACATGTAAACGTCACGGTCTCCTTGCAACAATAGGCTATACTATCATTCTGTTTTAAAAATAAAGCATTAGCCTACCTCTTGGAAATGTGTCAATTCTTAACACTAAAATAACACTTCCGCCCGGGGCACTGTCAGTTCTGTACCTACCTACAGCCGAGACGCGGTTCTGTCATCCCTATGTGCTCAGTGCGTCCGGGTCACCTGGGTAGGTTTCGAACCTTGGCCCAGTGCACTGCATTAATGCAGGGTCGGGGAATGGTATTATTTTGTAGTGTCGCATGGAGAATTGCCAGGGTGCTAAGCGCTAAATCTTCAGGAGCCATCTGTCGGTGTGGATGTCCAATAAGCATGCCAATGATACATGCCACCTGTGTTTGAGGTTTTGTATTCGTGCGCCCCGTTCCAAATGTCCACTTTCATGTAACAAACCATATACTGATTTGAATATGACTATTACAACAAAACTTACACTAGGGAAGGCTACTCATAGCATGAATCAATGGAACAGTAGTCCAGAGGGAACGTAAGTTACCGCCATAATCAATATCCCGGGCTGATTATTAAAATGAGACAAGGCGAATGTGGTATATATGATGATTAAATTATCCTATATTTTTCTTCTCCATGCATGAGGAAATAACCTATCTGCAGCCATCCAGAGGACGAATTGTTAGTGGCGGGTTACTTGTTTCCGCGTCTTTCAAACCCCACCTAGACTCACCACTAGATAGCAGTGTAACACAACTGAAGCACTAAGCAGACATCTGACAGAATGGGTGTTGCACTATAAGCAGAATCATACTATCATTAAAAGGACAAGTATATTTTAAAAAAAAACATTTTTTTTACCAAATCTGCATTTTAGATGTAAACGACATGTTATCGAAGTACCCAATAACTTTTTTTTTTGCAATTTCACTTCATTTTGAGAAACATATCCCACCAGCGATAGACCTCATTCAGACGCAGGCGCATAGATAAATCAAATCAAATCAAGTTTATTTTATATAGCCCTTCGTACATCAGCTAATATCTCGAAGTGCTGTAAAGAAACCAAGCCTAAAACCCCAAACAGCAAGCAATGCAGGTGTAGAAGCACGGTGGCTAGGAAAAACTCCCTAGAAAAGGCCAAAACCTAGGAAGAAACCTAGAGAGGAACCAGGCTATGAGGGGTGGCCAGTCCTCTTATGGCTGTGCCGGGTGGAGATTATAACAGAACATGGCCAAGATGTTCAAAATGTTCATAAGTGACAAGCATGGTCAAATAATAATCAGGAATAAATGTCAGTTGGCTTTTCATAGCCGATCATTAAAAGTTGAAAACAGCAGGTCTGGGACAGGTAGGGGTTCCATAACCGCAGGCAGAACAGTTGAAACTGGAATAGCAGCAAGGCCAGGTGGACTGGGTGTAACAGTATAACTTTAAACCGTTCCCTCGCCCCGACACAGGCGCGAACCAGGGACCCTCTGCACACATCAACAAGGCAAGGTGCAACACTACTTCTAGGTTTCAGAGCAAATGACGTAACTGATTGAAACGCTAGTAGCGCGTACCCGCTAACTAGCTAGCCATTTCACATCCGTTACATGGGGACAGCAAGGAGTCTTCATGCCCGGTAGTCCTGACGTATGGTCCTAGGGCTCAGGTCCTCCGAGAGAGAGAAAGAAAGAGAGAAGGAGAGAATTACAGAGAGCCAAGATTTTCAAAATGTTCATAAATGACAAGCATGGTCAAATAATAATCAGGACTAAATGTCAGCTGGCTTTTCATAGCCGATCATTAACAGTTGAAAGCAGCAGGTCTGGGACAGGTAAGGGTTCCATAACCGCAGGCAGAACAGTTGAAACCTGAACAGCAGCAAGGCCAGGTGGACTGGGGACAGCAAGGAGTCATCATGCCCGGTAGTCCTGACGTATGGTCCTAGGGCTCAGGTTATCTGAGAGAGAAAGAAAGAGAGAAGGAGAGAATTAGAGAGAGCATACTTAAATTCACACAGGACACTGGATAAGACAGGAGAAGTACTCCAGATATAACCAACTGACCCTAGCCCCCCAACACATAAACTACTGCAGCATAAATACTGGAGGCTGAGACAGGAGGGGTCAGGAGACACTGTGGCCCCATCCGATGATACCCCCAGACAGGGCCAAACAGGAAGGATATAACCCCACCCACTTTGCCAAAGCACAGCCCCCGCACCACTAGAGGGATATCTTCAACCATCAACTTATAATCCTGAGACAAGGCCGAGTATAGCCCACAAAGATCTCCACCACAGCACAAACCAAGTGGGGGCGCCAACCCAGACAGGAAGATCACGTCAGTAACTCAACCCCCTCAAGTGGCGCACCCCTCCTAGGGACGGCATGAAAGAGCACCAGTAAGCCAGTGACTCAGCCCCTGTAATAGAGTTAGAGGCAAAGAATCCCAGTGGAGAGAGGGGAACCGGCCAGGCAGAGACAGCAAGGGCGGTTCGTTGCTCCAGAGCCTTTCCGTTCACCTTCACACTCCTGGGCCAGACTACACTCAATCATATGACCTACTGAAGAGATAAGTCTTCAGTAAAGACTTAAAGGTTGAGAGCGAGTCTGTGTCTCTCACATGGGTAGGCAGACCGTTCCATAAAAATGGAGATCTATAGGAGAAAGCCCTGCCTCCAGCTGTTTGCTTAGAAATTCTAGGGACAATTAGGAGGCCTGCGTCTTGTGACCGTAGCGTACGTGTAGGTATGCACGGCAGGACCAACTCGGAAAGATAGGTAGGAGCAAGCCCATGTAACGCTTTATAGGTTAACAGTAAAACCTTGAAATCAGCCCTTGCCTTAACAGGAAGCCAGTGTAGGGAAGCTAGCACTGGAGTAATATGATCAAATTTCTTGGTTCTAGTCAGGATTCTAGCAGCCGTATTTAGCACTAACTGAAGTTTATTTAGTGCTTTATCTGGGTAGCCGGAAAGTAGAGCATTGCAGTAGTCTAACCTAGAAGTAACAAATGCATGGATTAATTTTTCTGCATAATTTTTGGACAGAAAATTTCTGATTTTTGCAATGTTACGTAGATGGAAAAAAGCTGTCCTTGAAACAGTCTTGATATGTTCGTCAAAAGAGAGATCAGGGTCAAGAGTAACGCCGAGGTCCTTCACAGTTTTATTTGAGACGACTTTACAACCATCAAGATTAATTGTCAGATTTAACAGAAGATCTCTTTGTTTCCTGGGACCTAGAACAAGCATCTCTGTTTTGTTTTGTCCGAGTTTAAAAGTAGATAAAACATGAAGGATCCAAAACCCAAATAAGTAATTTTGGAAACGGCAAAGCTCTGTGATCCAGATCTTACACATCACACATGAAAGTGTGTCATTTCAAACTTCATCAGCAACCTTCTATTCCATTTTGTTGGATTTGAGGAATACTTTTCCATGTGCGCATGCACAGGATATTTATGAGCCATTTTCATCCAAAATACAGATTAGGATTATTTTTATTTTTTAAAAGTCCTTTAAGGTGGCCTGTTACGCATGATAAATGAAAAACATGGCTGTATTTAGGCTAAATATCAATTT
>NW_026600376.1:230244-325924 GCF_029448725.1 Salvelinus fontinalis
ATGTGTTGGGGGGCTAGGGTCAGTTGGTTATATCTGGAGTACTTCTCCTGTCTTATCCAGTGTCCTGTGTGAATTTAAGTATGCTCTCTCTAATTCTCTCCTTCTCTCTTTCTTTCTCTCTCTCAGAGAACCTGAGCCCTAGGACCATACGTCAGGACTACCGGGCATGATGACTCCTTGCTGTCCCCAGTCCACCTGGCCTTGCTGCTGTTCCAGTTTCAACTGTTCTGCCTGCGGTTATGGAACCCTTACCTGTCCCAGACCTGCTGCTTTCAACTGTTAATGATCGGCTATGAAAAGCCAGCTGACATTTAGTCCTGATTATTATTTGACCATGCTTGTCATTTATGAACATTTTGAAAATCTTGGCTCTCTGTAATTCTCTCCTTCTCTCTTTCTTTCTCTCTCTCGGAGGACCTGAGCCCTAGGACCATACGTCAGGACTACCGGGCATGAAGACTCCTTGCTGTCCCCATGTAACGGATGTGAAATGGCTAGCTAGTTAGTGGGTACGCGCTACTAGCGTTTCAATCAGTTACGTCATTTGCTCTGAAACCTAGAAGTAATGTTGCACCTTGCCTTGTTGATGTGTGCAGAGGGTCCCTGGTTCGCGCCTGTGTCGGGGCGAGGGAACGGTTTAAAGTTATACTGTTACACCCAGTCCACCTGGCCTTGCTGCTATTCCAGTTTCAACTGTTCTGCCTGCGGTTATGGAACCCCTACCTGTCCCAGACCTGCTGTTTTCAACTTTTAATGATCGGCTATGAAAAGCCAACTGACATTTATTCCTGATTATTATTTGACCATGCTTGTCACTTATGAACATTTTGAACATCTTGGCCATGTTCTGTTATAATCTCCACCCGGCACAGCCATAAGAGGACTGGCCACCCCTCATAGCCTGGTTCCTCTCTAGGTTTCTTCCTAGGTTTTGGCCTTTTCTAGGGAGTTTTTCCTAGCCACCGTGCTTCTACACCTGCATTGCTTGCTGTTTGGGGTTTTAGGCTTGGTTTCTTTACAGCACTTCGAGATATTAGCTGATGTACGAAGGGCTATATAAAATAAACTTGATTTGATTTGATTTATCTATGCGCCTGCGTCTGAATGAGGTCTATCGCTGGTGGGATATGTTTCTCAAAATGAAGTGAAATTGCAAAAAAAAAAGTTATTGGGTACTTCGATAACATGTCGTTTACATCTAAAATGCAGATTTGGTAAAAAAAATGTTTTTTTTTAAAATATACTTGTCCTTTTAATGATAGTATGATTCTGCTTATAGTGCAACACCCATTCTGTCAGATGTCTGCTTAGTGCTTCAGTTGTGTTACACTGCTATCTAGTGGTGAGTCTAGGTGGGGTTTGAAAGACGCGGAAACAAGTAACCCGCCACTAACAATTCGTCCTCTGGATGGCTGCAGATAGGTTATTTCCTCATGCATGGAGAAGAAAAATATAGGATAATTTAATCATCATATATACCACATTCGCCTTGTCTCATTTTAATAATCAGCCCGGGATATTGATTATGGCGGTAACTTACGTTCCCTCTGGACTACTGTTCCATTGATTCATGCTATGAGTAGCCTTCCCTAGTGTAAGTTTTGTTGTAATAGTCATATTCAAATCAGTATATGGTTTGTTACATGAAAGTGGACATTTGGAACGGGGCGCACGAATACAAAACCTCAAACACAGGTGGCATGTATCATTGGCATGCTTATTGGACATCCACACCGACAGATGGCTCCTGAAGATTTAGCGCTTAGCACCCTGGCAATTCTCCATGCGACACTACAAAATAATACCATTCCCCGACCCTGCATTAATGCAGTGCACTGGGCCAAGGTTCGAAACCTACCCAGGTGACCCGGACGCACTGAGCACATAGGGATGACAGAACCGCGTCTCGGCTGTAGGTAGGTACAGAACTGACAGTGCCCCGGGCGGAAGTGTTATTTTAGTGTTAAGAATTGACACATTTCCAAGAGGTAGGCTAATGCTTTATTTTTAAAACAGAATGATAGTATAGCCTATTGTTGCAAGGAGACCGTGACGTTTACATGTAGCCCACTAGTTTGACGATATTCCAAAGTCTAGTTTTGCCGACTATGTTGCTTCAATCATTTATGAATAGACAGTAAGTAGCGGGGTGTCACATGACATTATCACACAATAGGTCTGGTACTTGTAGACCATTCATGTTAAAGGGTGATAGTAGCCTAAATGAAATGTCGTGACGTGACCCCAGTGTTGTCTGCCAGAGTGCGGAATGCGAGACCGGCCCTCCTACTAAAGGAAAGATGAGGGAATGGTGGCTTCTTGTGGGCTTGCTGTGCATTCCTCTGCTGGCAGTCTATCTGCACATCCCCCCTCCCCAACTGTCTCCAGCCCTCCTGACCTGGCGCTCTGCCGGAGCATTCTTCACTTTCAGGAGCAACAATATATTCTACAGAGGTACGATTTGGCATCAGTAAGAGTAGAATGGAGGAATAGGGTGTGTTCTCATTTGATTCTGATTAAATACGTCCAAACATCATACATTTCAAATTGAACTTGCTTATGAATCCATCTCCCTATCCCCTGCACATACCTGATAGTGCTGCACTGTACTGATTTTTAAAGACTAATTGAATGTGTTATTGAACCAATTGCACTTTATGGCAGCGAGGTGTGGGGTCCACTTCCAAAACAAGATTTCCCCCAATGGGACAAACACCCCATTGAAACCTGAATGCAGAGTTCTGTAAGATTCACCAACATGTCCAGAGGAAAACTACAAACAATGCACACAGGGCAGAATTAGGCCAATATCCACTAATAATACAAACTAAAAACAAGAGCAATTCAGTTTTGGAAACATCTAAAATACAGTGACCCCCTCTCATATTATTACCAAGCCCTGCAATGCCAAGAGTCCCCTCATCCAGCTGGTCCTGGGGCTGAGGACCAGAACATCCAATCAGAATAAACCAAATTACAACAGTCAAAACTACATTACTTATTGGGAAACACAAAGCACAAAACAAAATGCAGTGCTATCTGGCCCTAAATTGACAGTACACTGCAGCAAACTATTTGACCATGGTTTCTGATCAAAACCTTAGAAAAACCTTGACAAAGTACAGGCTCAGTGAGCACAGCCATGCCATTGAGAAGGGTAGACACAGGAAAACCTGGCTCCCTGTAGAGGAAAGGCTGTGCAACCACTGCACCACAGCAAAACCCGAGACAGAGCTGCATTTCCTGACAAAATGTCGAAAATATACACTGCTCAAAAAAATAAAGGGAACACTTAAACAACACAATGTAACTCCAAGTCAATCACACTTCTGTGAAATCAAACTGTCCACTTAGGAAGCAACACTGATTGACAATAAATTTCACATGCTGTTGTGCAAATGGAATAGACAAAAGGTGGAAATTATAGGCAATTAGCAAGACACCCCCCAAAACAGGAGTGATTCTGCAGGTGGTGACCACAGACCACTTCTCAGTTCCTATGCTTCCTGGCTGATGTTTTGGTCACTTTTGAATGCTGGCGGTGCTCTCACTCTAGTGGTAGCATGAGACGGAGTCTACAACCCACACAAGTGGCTCAGGTAGTGCAGTTCATCCAGGATGGCGCATCAATGCGAACTGTGGCAAAAAGGTTTGCTGTGTCTGTCAGCGTAGTGTCCAGAGCATGCAGGCGCTACCAGGAGACAGGCCAGTACATCAGGAGACGTGGAGGAGGCCGTAGGAGGGCAACAACCCAGCAGCAGGACCGCTACCTCCGCCTTTGTGCAAGGAGGTGCACTGCCAGCGCCCTGCAAAATGACCTCCAGCAGGCCACAAATGTGCATGTGTCTGCTCAAACGGTCAGAAACAGACTCCATGAGGGTGGTATGAGGGCCCAACGTCCACAGGTGGGGGTTGTGCTTACAGCCCAACACCGTGCAGGACGTTTGACATTTGCCAGAGAACACCAAGATTGGCAAATTCGCCACTGGCGCCCTGTGCTCTTCACAGATGAAAGCAGGTTCACACTGAGCACATGTGACAGACGTGACAGAGTCTGGAGACGCCGTGTAGAACGTTCTGCTGCCTGCAACATCCTCCAGCATGACCGGTTTGGCGATGGGTCAGTCATGGTGTGGGGTGGCATTTCTTTGTGGGGCCGCACAGCCCTCCATGTGCTCGCCAGAGGTAGCCTGACTGCCATTAGGTACCGAGATGAGATCCTCAGACCCCTTGTGAGACCATATGCTGACACATGCACATTTGTGGCCTGCTGGAGGTCATTTTGCAGGGCTCTGGCAGTGCACCTCCTTGCACAAAGGCGGAGGTAGCGGTCCTGCTGCTGGGTTGTTGCCCTCCTACGGCCTCCTCCACGTCTCCTGATGTACTGGCCTGTCTCCTGGTAGCGCCTGCATGCTCTGGACACTACGCTGACAGACACAGCAAACCTTTTTGCCACAGTTCGCATTGATGTGCCATCCTGGATGAACTGCACTACCTGAGACACTTGTGTGGGTTGTAGACTCCGTCTCATGCTACCACTAGAGTGAGAGCACCGCCAGCATTCAAAAGTGACCAAAACATCAGCCAGGAAGCATAGGAACTGAGAAGTGGTCTGTGGTCACCACCTGCAGAATCACTCCTGTTTTGGGGGGTGTCTTGCTAATTGCCTATAATTTCCACCTTTTGTCTATTCCATTTGCACAACAGCATGTGACATTTATTGTCAATCAGTGTTGCTTCCTAAGTGGACAGTTTGATTTCACAGAAGTGTGATTGACTTGGAATTACATTGTGTTGTTTAAGTGTTCCCTTTATTTTTTTGAGCAGTGTATAACAATTTGAGTGTAATTACCCCAGATTTGAAACCCTTCTTCAAGGTTTCAAAGACCTCTCTGATGAGAGTAGGCTACCCGTCCTGTTGGGGGAGGACGCAGAGAGCTGTGGGTTGGCAGCGCACTACATTGCTGCCTGCCATAAGTTGAGGGACAGTGTCTGACAGACCAATCAACCTGCACATGTCCTCTATGCCATTGTTAATTGTATGGTTATTTTGACACTTTATTGTTGTTACTGTTGTCGCGTTGACAATATTATTTTAATTATGTTAATATTGTAAATCTCCAAAGTAAGCTTTGGCAATATGTACTTTAAGTCATGCCAATAAAGCACATTGATTTGACAGGAGCGGAGTAAGCATTTTTTTCACCTGTCCAGTTGTCACACATGAATGTGGGCGAAATAAAGAAACAGAGCTTTAATTAGCGTCTCATTACATTATTGAGATGCATGCAGTGATGCAGACTACTGTAGCCATCTAGTGGCTCCTTCATCAGTACAGTGAACAGTCTGGACTGCTAGAAGTTGGAGCCCATGTTCAGATCAGTCATCATTTGCACTTTACAATGGCAAGTTCCAAGCACCAGTTTTAGCCCTTTACTTTGACCTATGTAACATATTTTCGTGGTGCGTGTAGCAGGTCATGGTACGTGATGAACAATGTGTATGCTTTACTTTTTCCTCTACCAGAGACCTATGGTGCTGTAGGCAGCTCTGATGTGGTCATTCTCCTCCATGGCTTCCCTACCTCCAGCCTGGACTGGTACAAGGTACGCTGATGAGAGAAAGGGGCTTATCTATAAAATGTTATGCACAGATCAGTTGGTTTGCTGGGATAATTCTTATTCCACACTCTCAGATGGTATATTGTCAACAGAGCCATGTTCAATAGGGCACACCGTAGAATTTTTTTTTCAACCGGACATGAACACAAGCATCCCTTTTTGGACAAGTTCAGGTAGTACCCAGGTTCATGTCATTTTTTGTGCCTTATGAACATGACCCAGGTGTCTGAATGCCAGGTGTGTTACTGTATTACAGATATGGGAGCCCCTGAATCGGCGCTTTAACCGGGTCATTGCTCTGGACTTTCTTGGTTTTGGCTTCAGTGACAAACCGGTGAGTCGCAGGCTATGACAGACTTGAATTGTGGGCGAAACGGCCTTTGAGGCATCGGTTAGAATGCCAGGGAAATCTACCAGGGAGAGAGAGACGTACACATTAACCCACAAACAGTGCCAAATGTAATGACAAAGCAAGCAAACAATTGCCAATAACTGAGGAATGGCAAGTAATGCTAACCTATACACTACAGGAAAGTAGACCAGTAGGAAAATTGCATGAACAAAAACATGATTGAAATATGCACATTTTGTTCTAGCTAAGGTGCTCACCTATACTGACATTTCTCCCTGACAGAGGCCCCACCGCTACTCCATCTTTGAGCAGGCTAGTGTTGTGGAGGCGTTGGTGTCCCACCTGGGTCTGACGGAGCAGAGGCTCAACCTGCTCTCCCATGACTATGGAGACACTGTGGCCCTGGAACTGCTCTACAGGTGAGCTCAGCACTGCTGCACAAAGTAGAATGAAGTTGCCCCTAAACACTGAGCGTGTGTCAGTTTGCATTTCCAATACTGATGGTCAAGGTTGGGCTTGGAAGCCAATCCTGGAGGAACCATCATCACTGAAACCACTCTGACATAATAGGGCTGCATCTCAATAGTCTAGTGTTTTCCCTTCCATTACCCAACACAGGAAGGTGAAATATGATGGATGCTATAGAGCTTTTCCCAACTGACCCCATCTTTGTATCTCACAGGAGTGACCACAACAGGACTGGACACTTGACCATCAACAGCCTCTGTTTGTCCAATGGAGGTAGAGTACAGTTTCAGACCTTTTCCTGATTGGCTACAGGTAACAAACCATACTTAAGTAAAATGTACAAAGCAAGCCAGACAAAAACATTTTAAAGTCATTTATTCAAGGTTGTAGAGCAGCATAGCCAAATGATATCAGGATCCAGGTTAATACAGAGCTGCTAGCCAGGAATAGAAAAATAAGTGTTAAAGCTGCAACACATCAGAAAGATGTAACAACCTTACCTAGTAGCCATGTAGTGACCATACTGATGGTACCCAGACAAATACACCCTGGGAAGACTCCAACCAGACACCACCCGTAGCCTGGGAAGAACCATGGTTGTAGCCAACAAGAAAACGGATTATTCATGAAGTTGCGTCAATACTAAGAAATCATGAACATAAACCAAAAGATATCAGAACCTTACTGCTGGTTCCTGGTTGTTCTGCTCGTGCCAAGGAATCTTGATAGAGCCGGGGCACCAATGGTGCAGTAAAGGGTCTTCTCCACCCTGGAAAGGCACCTCACCAGGCTCTGGAATTGGAAAGACACCTCACTGGGCTCTGGAAGGCTTCAGGCTCTTCCTGAACCTGCTGCTTTCTGCTGGAGCTGACACGAGCTAGTCGGTATGGAACGGGAATAGAGCCTTCAGTCTCAGGAGGAGAGGGGGGCAGCATATGCTTGTCGGTGTCGCTCCGACCACTGTCTAGCTCGAAGAGGGTGGAGAAAGACGGTCCTATCAACTGGGGAAGGAACAAACTAAATGTTAACTTCAGATAAGACTTCCAAAAACAACTCAAGCAAACAGTACTTTAATGTTGCTCTTACCTTGTTGATAAGGATAGCAATGAACAGCAAAGCAAGGAGGCACCTACAGACAGAGGTTGAATGTTAAACAACATACTCAATGTGATGAAAGTAGCATTGCTCTTGCCACCATCTTACCCTGAGCCAGTACTAGCAGCCATGATACCCAATGAACAGTGCTGGTGAAGTGAGGAGAAAAGACTTGTGTATTTATATGTTGTGTAGCGGACAACATGTAACCAATCAGAGCCTGATTAGACAACGATGGGCAGCTGGTGTAAACTCACCTGTCTTGTCCGATTATTATAATTTTATTTTTTACTAAGACTGCATTTACACAGGCAGCCCAATTCGATATTTTTTTCCACTAAATCCTGCTTCTCACCAGTACCAGAGTTGATCACCATTGGTTTAACCCCTCATTCAAATCAGTGAATTTCTGTTCTTCCAAATTCCTCTACTCCGAGTCATACACACTATACCGCAATAGTTTCCTATGGGTTAGTGCTATCCGGAATCCTTGGATGTCCCTACCCTAAACTCTTACCCCCTCAAACTCAACTCTGGACCTCGAAGCCAGTTCCACTGCATTTTTTCATTGTTCCCCTAAACCCCTACACTAACCATTTTAAACGTCCCAAGGATCATAGCAAGGACCACTTCATGTGTACAAAGTAGATTACCGGTCAACAACTTCATGACAAAGTGACACATTGCTTTGATAGCATTTGTCTTACTGTAAACTTACCATGTTTGGTTATGAAATATTTAATGTAAGTAAAAAAAAAACGTTTTCTTGAACAGGCATATTCCCAGAAACACACCATCCCAGATTCCTTCAGAAGGTTAGTCAACATTTACTGTGGATATTCTGGATTATCTGACTGTTCTCTGAGCATTATAACTGCTTATTGTTGTTCTTTTGGATCATCGCCATGCTGTCTCCCACACAGCTCCTCAAGGACTCCAGCTTCCTCTCTCCGGTGCTGACCCGTCTCACCAACTACATGGTGTTCTCTAAAGGGTACACATACTGTGTTCTCACATACTGTATACGTTTCCTCCTACTGTACACATCTCTTGAATCTTTAACTTGGACACAGAAGAGACACATGAGCTCAAGCTAACAGGGTTACAGCAAGGGGCTCAGTCATTGATATCTTTTTTCATTGTGTATTTTGAATTATCTGCAGTCAAATCCATTACCTTTATATGCACAGTCATACCTCAATATTAAAGTTACAAGTTATGTTTGTTTATTATAATCTGACAACACCCTGTGTTTATGAATGCACTCTGGCACTCCAGATGGAATTTACGAACACACCCAAAGTGTCTATTTACGGTGTGTTCGTAAATTCACTCAGTGCGCTCTGGGCGTTCGTAAATTCAGAGCACACTGGACGCTCTGGCTGAGCAGTAGGGTTGATCCGAGCGTTCTGACCTCACAACGGCAGTCAAGCACCCAAGCCGTTAGCTAGCTACTTCCAGACAAAAATGAGAACCTCACTATGACCATTTTACTCGCCCTTGCAGAGCTGGTTTGGCCGTTTTCATGTTATCCAGAGCATTGGTGACTGTGATGCTGGCAACAATTTAATTACGCATTTTTGCCAAGATTTAATGGCACCGGCCATATTCAATAGGTGTTGAGGGTTTGTAAATGCATCAATTATTCTGCGCTCTGGTACACTCAGACGAGAGCGCTCTGAAATCGAAGTAGATAGCCAGAGTGAATTTATGAACACACCCTTAGTGTTACATTTAACTGCCCGTGTCAAATAATGCATATTTGAAAACTAACGTTAGGCCTACCTGTGTTGATTTCCATCACAGGAATATAACTTAGCTTAGGCAGGCTAGGGCTGGGAAACTCGAGGAACTCTGATTTCAAGAGAGAATACTGTTGTGTAGAACGAATGAGACAAGATACATTCTTAAAAATCTGCTCGGGTGTATGAGCAACAACTCTTCACATTCGTGAGCTAACATAACTGTTTAGAGTAGGCATGTACGGTTGCTCCTGTAGGACAACGTTAATCAAAAGGAACACAATAATTCACAAGGGCACATAGCGAACATAACAAATACAACTGTTTGTTATGTAATGACCATTAAATTGGCATATGCGATACTGTGTATGTGAATTGACGCACTCTACTCTCGCACGCAAATTTTAACGGCGTGTCTCTGTGGTTTCGGCTTCATACGTAGTTTTCACATAAAAGCTTTATATGTCAACTATGCTTCCCAAAAAATAACGCGGTCGCAGTGGTAGAACGTTTATTTTGATTGGCGATTTTCTGCATTTGTCAGAGTGCCATCGGGTAACCTGATTTCCGACGTGTCCATGTATACATGATTATTAGAGAGATCGTTATTCTTGCAAAGCATCTAAACGTTTGAATCGAACTATTTTATTAATGACTATGCACAATAACCACATTAATGTGAGCATGTAACCGTAATGACATTTACAGTAAGAACATTGTTGGCAAGTTAACTAGGCACAAGTAGTACAGCTCTAGTTATGTCCATTCAGCTAAATTATAAACCCCTCAACCATTTTTACTGTTTCATAGAAGAACACATTTTATTTAAATGTTATGAAGGTATTTATATTCGCTGCAAAGCATAGCTGGCGAAACAAACTGAGTAAAAACATGGAGGATTAAAGTTACCTAACCAGCACTCAACTGAGTTTGAGTGAACATATTTAATGTACTGTGAAGATGTAGCATTTACCCTGTTTACTCTTGGTTTCGTGTCAGGCTTGGGGACGTGTTTGGTCCTTACACCCAGCCCACAGACGCTGAGTTCTTGGACATGTGGACAGGGGTCCGCTTCAATGATGGGAACCTGGTCATGGACAGGTACTGTACCATACACTGTTTTCAGACCTCACTAGTTAAATACCTATACATACGGAATAGAGTAGTCACTAGACAGATCTCTGACTCTTTTCAAACTAACATGGCTAGTCAAATTTGGTGTTAGTTGATACATTGTTATAGGTGAAAGAAATTGATTTCAAAAAATTATTTTAACCCAATCAAACCAAATTGCACTGAACAAAACTTTGCACATTTTCCATCTAAATTCTAACATACTGTATATAAACAGAGAATTGTTTCCACCTCCATAGATTATGTTGTCAACCCTTGTAGTTTTGTTTTGATTGAATTTATTAACATAAAGCTAGTTCCCCATTTCTCCCTATACAGTGATGGATAAAAGTGATTGACTGATTGATCTGTGATTAATAGTGATGGTAATAAGATTGCATATCCCTTCTCCTCCTAGTATCCTGCAGTTTATTAACCAGAGGGACGAGCACCGAGACAGATGGGTTGGTGCTCTCACCTCTACTTTCATCCCTGGTGAGTACTGTCTGTCTAGTTGCTGAGCAATGATTGAAACATCAATGCCCGGTTTATGTGAAGTCTGCTACACAAGAGTGTCTCAAGTAATGATTGTACCTTTGATAACTGAATGAAAACAAAAAATATATATAATCTCAAATAGATGAGTGATATACTGTGCCTTCAGAAAGTATTCACACCCCTGGACTTTTTCCACATTTTGTTGTTACAGCCTGAATTTAAAATGGATTAAATGTAGATTTTGTGTCACTGATCTACACGCATTACCCCAATCCTTTTGTTATGACAAGCCTAAATAACGTAAAGAATAACAATGTGCTTAACAAGTCAGATAATAAGTTGCATGGAATCACTCTGTGTGTAATAATGGTGGTAACATGATTTTTGAGTGACTACCCCGTCTCTGTACACCACACATACAATTATCTGTAAGGTTCTTCAGTCGAACAGTGAATTTCAAGCACAAATTCAACGACAACGGCCAGGGAGGTTTTCCAATGCCTTGCAAAGAAGGCATTGGAAAACCTATTGGTAGATGAAGAAATTTTTAAAAAGCAGACTGATTACCCCTTTTGAGCATGGGGAAGTTATTAATTACACTTTGGATGGTGTATCAGTACACCCAGCAACTACAAAGATACAGGTGTCCTCCCTAATTCGGTTGATGGACAAGAAGGAAACCGCTCAGGGATTTCAACATGAGGCCAATGGGGATTTTTAAACCAGTTAGAGTTAAATGGCTGTGATCGGTGAAAACTGAGTATGGATCAAAAACACTGTAGTTACTCCACCATGCTAACCTAAATTACAGCGTGAAAACAAGGAAGCCTGTTAAGAATAAAAATATTTCAAAATGCATCCTGTTTGCACCGGCCATATTCAATAGGTGTTGAGGGTTTGTAAATGCATCAATTATTCTGCGCTCTGGCACACTCAGACGAGAGCGCTCTGAAATCAAAGTAGATAGCCAGAGTGAATTTATGAACACACCCTTAGTGTTACATTTAATTTACATTTGTTACATTTAACTAACTACTACATTTAACACTAAAGTAATAATGCAAAAGATGTGGCAAAGAAATTAACTTTTTGTCCAGAATACAAAGCATTACTTTTGGGCTAAATCCAACACATCACTGAGTACCACTCTTCATATTTTCAAGCATGGTGGTGTCTGCATCATGTTATGGGTATGCTTGTCATCGGCAAGGACAAGGGAGTTTTTTAGGATATGAAAAAAATGGAATAGAGCTATGCACAGGCAAAATCCTAGAGGAAAACCTGATTCAGTCTGCTTTCTAACAGACACTGGGAGATAAATCCACCTTTCAGCAGGACAATAACCTAAAACACAAGGCCAAATCTACACTAGAGTTACTTACCAAGATGACATTGAATGTTCCTGAGTGGCCTAGTTACAGTTTTGACTTAAATCGACTTGAAAAGCTATGGCAAGACTTGAAAATGGCTGTCTAGCAATGATCAACATCGAACTTGACAGAGCTTGAAGAATTTTTAAAAGAATAATGGACAAATATTGTACAATCCAGGTTTGCAAAACTCTTAGACATACCCAGCAAGACTCACAGCTGTAATCACTGCCAAAGGTGATCATAGCATATATTGACTCAGGGGGTTGAATACCTTTCTTATCCAAATATATTACTGTTTACTTTCCATTACCACACATTAACATGAGTATTTTGGATAGTTCGTTGACAAAAAATGACAAACCTATTTTAATCGCATTATGAAACACAAGAAAATGTGTAAATAGTCAAGGACTGTGAATCCTTTCTGAAGGTACTGTAATGACAGAAGGGCAATGGCAGGAAGCTTTAAGAACATGATGTGTCATTCATTCAACTCCGTCACTGCTGTTCTATCTGTTGTTGTTGATTTCCTGCAATAGGTAGGTTTGTGCCTACTATGAAACTGCACAAAAGCAAGCTACAGTGCCATGTCAGTTAGTACACTGAAGTTCTGAATGCCGTTGTACAGTGACTGTAAGCGGTAAAACTCCCCTCTGGTTTAGACTATGATGTGACCAGCGAGTCAGTCAGTGAGGCTAATCTACTTAGCGCAGACTAATACCTCCCAGGAGTTTATTAGCCCATCTGTGCCCCATTAAGGTTAGCTGGTAGTGGCGTGATCTGTGTGATCCACACCTCCCTCCCTACTACACATGGGTCCCATCCCCATAGAATCCTGTTCAACACCTCACCGCGAAGTGTTTCGGTGTGTCATCACTAGATGCATTGTAACATTTGATTGTTATGAGAAGGCATGTGGATTTAGTTCGATGCTAATTGACTAACCTGTCATTGCAAGGCAAAAAAAGAAGAAAATCCCACTCCTCCACGTCATCTCTCTCCCTCCTTGTCTTTCAGTTCATATGATCTATGGACCCCTGGATCCAGTCAACCCTCACCCCCAATTCATCTTCCTTTACCAGTAAGTGCACCTCTTCCATACTCTTATCCAATTGACATGCATTGAGTTATTTAAGGTGTAAGTGAGAGTTTCATTCACATGCACTGGATAATTGCCATTCACTTGCATTGGGTAGTTACATTTGTGAGTGTAGGAATATTCAATGAGTTTTGCTAGGGTTGAGCTTGCATGGTAAATGCTGTCTTTCCAAATGAAGAGCTGTAGTATCATGTACAACCACATGATGGGGGTGTTTACGGTGAGTGTCTAAGGCACAATGTCCTCCTGTTTTTTCCTGTCTCAAATAAGGGAAAAGGGGATACCTAGTCAGTTGTACTACTGAATGCATTCAACTGAAATAGGATCTAATGTTTCGTCGACGTCTAAAACGTGATATTAATTTAATACAAATACACTTTCTATGGCGTGTCGAGCCTTTATTTTGTCGTAAGGTACATAAGGTAGTACCTCTTCTCTTGTTGTTGGCGCACAAGCCTGTGCATTCCTTCTAATGTCTGCAAAAATACCAGAAAGGGTATTCAAGCCCTACACACAGACAGAAAGTATATTGTAGAAGTATTTTTGGGCTCAAAGCTCAGTCCATTAGTTGTGTAGAATGTTAAATGCATCTTTGTCAGAGCAGTTTATCGTACCAACAGTAATTGTCACTGCCTTGCATCGCCATGGTCATGGGATCAAATCCCATCCAATGTTGTTTTTAACATGAACCTACTCTCTTTAGATGTCTACCTTTTTAATAAGTGTTTCCTAGTTATTAGTGTGAAGGGGTCTGTGGCGCTGGTGGATGCTCCCTGCCTCACACAGGTGAGGTTGCTGGTTGGAATCCGTCCTGGCTCTGGATTGAAGAGGACCACCCTTCATCTCTGAGATGGGGAGCGAAGAGGACAGAAGAGGGGGCATGGTCCCTGTAGTCAGAGATATAAATGCAGATGGTCATGCAATAATTCACCAGAAACACCATGGTTAAATCTTGAAAAAATACACTGCTCAAAAAAATAAAGGGAACACTTAAACAACACAATGTAACTCCAAGTCAATCACACTTCTGTGAAATCAAACTGTCCACTTAGGAAGCAACACTGATTGACAATAAATTTCACATGCTGTTGTGCAAATGGAATAGACAAAAGGTGGAAATTATAGGCAATTAGCAAGACACCCCCCAAAACAGGAGTGATTCTGCAGGTGGTGACCACAGACCACTTCTCAGTTCCTATGCTTCCTGGCTGATGTTTTGGTCACTTTTGAATGCTGGCAGTGCTCTCATTCTAGTGGTAGCATGAGACGGGAGTCTACAACCCACACAAGTGGCTCAGGTAGTGCAGTTCATCCAGGATGGCACATCAATGCGAACTGTGGCAAAAGGGTTTGCTGTGTCTGTCAGCGTAGTGTCCAGAGCATGCAGGCGCTACCAGGAGACAGGCCAGTACATCAGGAGACGTGGAGGAGGCCGTAGGAGGGCAACAACCCAGCAGCAGGACCGCTACCTCCGCATTTGTGCAAGGAGGTGCACTGCCAGCGCCCTGCAAAATGACCTCCAGCAGGCCACATGTGCATGTGTCTGCTCAAACGGTCAGAAACAGACTCCATGAGGGTGGTATGAGGGCCCGACGTCCACAGGTGGGGGTTGTGCTTACAGCCCAACACCGTGCAGGACGTTTGGCATTTGCCAGAGAACACCAAGATTGGCAAATTCGCCACTGGCGCCCTGTGCTCTCCCAGATGAAAGCAGGTTCACACTGAGCACATGTGACAGACGTGACAGAGTCTCGAGACGCCGTGGAGAACGTTCTGCTGCCTGCAACATCCTCCAGCATGACCGGTTTGGCGATGGGTCAGTCATGGTGGGGGGTGGCATTTCTTTGTGGGGCCGCACTGCCCTCCATGTGCTCGCCAGAGGTAGCCTGACTGCCAATAGGTACCGAGATGAGATCCTCAGACCCCTTGTGAGACCATATGCTGACACATGCACATTTGTGGCCTGCTGGAGGTCATTTTGCAGGGCTCTGGCAGTGCACCTCCTTGCACAACAGCATGTGGAATTTATTGTCAATCAGTGTTGCTTCCTAAGTGGACAGTTTGATTTCACAGAAGTGTGATTGACTTGGAGTTACATTGTGTTGTTTAAGTGTTCCCTTTATTTTTTTGAGCAGTGTATGTTTAGTCTTTGCTTCTGCTTGCCTTGAACTCTACTCAATTCTCCCCTCTCAGTTGCTACCTTCCTCCACCACCATACTTGAACTAGTCCGTGTCAAGTTTCTGGAGTTTCAGCTGTTCCGGTTTGATCATTTCTTTAGGACCCCTCTGGATAGATCCCTCTTTTGACTCGCTCACCATTTGTCCAACCAATGCTTCACACTGATAATTACCACCCCAGAATATCTTACGGTCCCTGCCAAGTCTTTCCCCATGGACTCTGCTTGGATTGGAGCCCACAACCTCTCCACTGAGAGACAGACGTCTTTCTCTTATGCCACCATCTTTCATGACGTCTTTGTCTCCTTCAACATAAGGTTGTAGTCCGAAAAAGCAGAAAACATGTTCTTTGTACCTGTCGGTCTGTAGTCTTCTGACAGCCTCTGTGCCACAGGATATAACCTTAGCTACAGAACCACTCGGGCTTTGAACCATTTTCTTGCTCTGCAAGCCAGTGACAATTCCACTCAGCCACTGCAGGATTTCGATAAAAATATATATATTTTTAACTTTAAAGTTACTCAACATTCAATCCAAAGCATCAGAGGGAAAAGAGACGAACCTTACTTGTGAATCAAGTCACAATGCACCACCATTGGCCGTGAGTTGTGTGGGATTTGTAGAGACTGATGGAATGCACCACTAAAGGGAAGATTTGAACCCCCCTCTGACTCGATTGAAGGCGACTGACCAGAACGAAAAAGTGTAGGCTATATAGAAATGTCGCTCAAATTGAAAATCATTACAAATCCTTTTCTGTATCAGGCTAATGGCTCTGTAGCTAGATTTCACATTCCAGTGTTAAGAATTGTAAACAAGGCTGCTGGAATTTCTCTAAATGGGACTCTGTGCAGCCAATGGCAATGTGCGCTTTATGTATAATGCTAGGAGCTGCTTGTGTTCCACAGCTCTAATGCAACTCCACCACTATGCGGATGTCGGCTAAAACGGAACTGATTAGAGCCCCGAGACAAATGCTTCAATTCTGTATATACAGTAGTAGACAAAGTATTTGGTTTTCTGTATATATCCCCCATCATTCATTTGGGTGTTACAGAACGCAAGTATTCCCTTTGTATGAATAAGTCCTCTTGTCCCTCCCAACCCAATGTTGTCATTGTCCTTCAGGAAACTGGTGCAGAGGTCTACTGTGTCGGTTCTAGATGAACACATCAGCCATTATCCCCAGCTGGAGGACCCTACTGGCTTCCTCAACGCCTACTTCAGCTTCATCAACGCCTTCTGAGACAACTCACCAGCATTAGACAATCTGAACTTGACATCTACGAGCATAACCTGGGTCATGTTCATTCGGGCTCACAACGGGAAGGTTAAAACATTTTGCAATAGGAAAACAAAAACATGCATTTCTTATTGGAGTTCAGCCCTGTTTCAGTGTTTTCTTCCATTTGGTGCCTAATGAACACAAATTTTCACATCTCCCATTGTGGAAAAAATTGTGAAGATTCAGCTCTGACTGGGTGGGTCGTGAACAAACACCCATAATTGAAAAACCTCAAACCTGGATGAGAACTGTGCACATTGAATCATAGCTGATATGACACAGTGATCTTGAATCCATTCCTGGTATGTCATAAAAGCACCAAGCCACGTTTGACAGATACTGTCTCCTGCTACTCGCTATGAACAAAATGACAGCACTAAATGGATCAACTACTGCAGTAGGGACATAGGAAATCTTACTGGAAGCATGAAAGATCACCCAAGGTAATCTCATCTTTGGGGTCCAATCTATTTGTTGTAATTCGTAACAGGTTGCAACCCAAGGAAAATAATTCTGGATGGAGGAAATAAACTTTAGAAATAAAAGGAGTTTTAAATAAAGCTTGTAACAATAATTCAGTACTTCCATGGTCAACATTTAATAGATTTGATAAAACGTGGGCCATTAATGACACTAGCCTGGTCCCAGATCTGTTTGTGCTGCCTTGCCAACACCTATGAATGACCATTGGAGTTGGTTATATAGCACAAACAGATCTGGGGCCAGTCTACAGAGATGAGTTGTGTTGAAGGGTGCCAGTAGTACACACACCTCACCATAATGTCTTCCATCTCAGACTACCCAAAAACACAAGACACATTCCAACGACATAAAGCAGGGGAGGACATTGTGTAGAGAATATTGTGAATGGGAAAAAGAGGAGAAAACAACTAGAATATGCCATTGTATTGACACGGCCTGTTGGTGAACATCCCCCGCTGGCGCCCTCTAGCCCACGGAGGCTAGGATGATGTCAACAACAGTCTCATCCGAGCTGCGGACCGTCACCTGCATAGTGACACCGTCTGCCAGGGCCAGGCGCGAGCGAACCAGCACGTCATGACCCCCCCGGAACACACCTGGAGGAAGGGGAGGGACACAGAAACTCATTCATACCATGGGGGGGCTTGCTTCCATCACACTAGTGACAGGAAGTTGAACAAGCTGCCGTGTCAAGGTTAGAAACTGAACTTAACATATTTACGGTAATAAAGGGCACAGAATGAGCCTACAATACAATTCACAAAGCAAAACAATAATTAATTAAAATCAAGATACAATAAATAAATAAAACACCCACCGGCAAGGAAGAGGATGTGTGAGTTCTTGTTTTCTGGGACCTTGTCTGAACGCTCGCAGGGCTGCATGCCCAGGAAACTGATGATGTTACCAACAGCCTCTACAGAGACGACAGGGAACAGGGAGATGTGACCAACAGTCTCAACAGGAGGCTTCCCCCATCTCTTACAATAAGTACCATGGGATTTTGAATGACCAGAGACGTTACCACCAGCCCCGACAGAGACGTTACCACCAGCCCCGACAGAGACGTTACCACCAGCCCCGACAGAGACAACTTGGAGATTTTACTTGACACACTGTAGCCCCCTAGATACAACCTGCCTTCAGTGTGCCTGTGTCCAAATACACATATTACTCACTCTGCTTTAAATATGTAGCAGTGTCATAAGATGATAATTAACAAGATCATTTAACGTTAAGTCAGGTCCAACTCCAGACCTGGATTAAATACATAGTTCAAACACTTTGACGAGGCCAGTTCCAACGGGTTCTATTTAAAGACTGAATTATGGTCAGAAATAGCCCATATGATGCCTCACAAACAAGCTCAAAAGGCTTTAAGCGAGTCACAATGGAAATAGAAAAGTATGGAGAAAATCAATAGAACTGTTAATGATGATATTTCTATGTATGGGAACCACTGCTCTAAAACAGCTCACAGAATGTACACTGTTTCAATGTTGGGGTGATAAATCCAAAGATCCCGATTGAAATAATTACCGTCTAACGTTCTGACAGAGGCCAGGGCGAACGTCTCCTCCTTCTCAAAGTCGTCTCCCACCTCGTCCCAGGCTGCGGCAAAGTTAGGCTTCAACACCTTCTGGATGTGGTCTGCAACGGTCACCTCCAAGTCTTCCAGCTGACACACACGGGGGGGGGGGGGGGGGGGGGTAGAGGAGAGCAGAGAAGGTAGAAAAAGGGGAGAATAGAGAATTTAGGCAAATGACGGTAAACAAGATATAATTATTTTTTGGATAAATGAGTAAAATTTTAAAAATAGGTTTTAAATTGAGCTCATACCACATATTCGTCATCGTAACCGTCGTCATCGGGCTCTCCTGTGTTGGGGTCGCAGTCTTTCACCAGGTACTTCAGAGTACAGCTGAACGTACAGGACACTGGAGAGCAGAGAACACATTTAATATGACATAGACAGTGCAGACATTACATGACTAGGCTACGTGATGTAAGTAAGTGTCCTTAGTGTTTGAAGAAGGCCAGCAGAAAAGTGCTTTTCTCTCTCAATTGAAAACCATTCGGATTCTTTAGTTCTGAGAAGGGTATTAACAGAGTTACAACACTGACGTCACACTAAGCACTTCAGAGTTGCCCTCATGAAAACGGCTCATTTCTCTCTCTCCCTCACACACAGTCACACACAGGTTTAATAAAAGTAACCTGCGGTGGGGTCATCTTCAGGCAGTCTGACCAGGCTGTAGCAGGAGCCAGGCTGGCTGTAGGGCAGGTTAGCAGCAGGGACGTAGTGGAGAACCTCGTAGGCCTCCGACGGCTCCATCTGAACCATAACCTGAAGGACAACAACCCAGTGGACTTCCACTTAATACATTTCTATGCATGTAGTCCTGTGTCTTAATGTCAGTGTTGTAGATTTTAAATGTGAGGCACCAAAGTCACGTTTCTGTCTACTGTCAATTGAAATGGACAATAAAGCTTTATAAAATTATTTGAATAGGATTATGCTTTTCAAACTGCTCAAAGATATCTACAGTGTAAGGAGGGATTTGGGGTGATGCCACTGCAGCCATTTTGCACCCAACTAGACCTCCACACATTGACAATGGCTGAGCATTCTAGGAGCCGTGAACTTCCTACAGCGCACCAGTCACCAGTGTAGCCCTACCTTCTGCAGGAGCTGGTCATTGAGCGTGTTGGTGCAGTCGAACTGGAACACCATGTGTCTGGCGAAGGTGTGCTTGACGCAGCGCACCACATACTCAGTCTCCGCCTCGGTCAGCTGCACCGCCTCCGACGTCTTGAAGAGAGAACCCAGGCCCTGGAATTCTGGAATGGCTGCCAGTTGTTCTGTTGACAGGAGGAGGAGAGATTAGAGAGGCCCAGTTCCAAATCCACCCCTAGTCCTAAATACTTCAATATTATAGCTGAATCCACCCCTAGTCCTAACTACTACAATATTATAACTGAATCCACCCCTAGACCTAAATACTTCAATATTATAGCTGAATCCACCCCTAGTCCTAACTACTACAATATTATAGCTGAATCCACCCCTAGTCCTAAATACTTCAATATTATAGCTGAATCCACCCCTAGTCCTAAATACTTCAATATTATAGCTGAATCCACCCCTAGTCCTAACTACTACAATATTATAGCTGAATCCACCCCTAGTCCTAACTACTACAATATTATAACTGAATCCACCCCTAGTCCTAACTACTACAATATTATAGCTGAATCCACCCCTAGTCCTAACTACTACAATATTATAGCTGAATCCACCCCTAGTCCTAACTACTACAATATTATAGCTGAATCCACCCCTAGTCCTAACTACTACAATATTATAGCTGAATCCACCCCTAGTCCTAACTACTACAATATTATAGCTGAATCCACCCCTAGTCCTAACTACTACAATATTATAGCTGAATCCACCCCTAGTCCTAACTACTACAATATTATAGCTGAATCCACCCCTAGTCCTAACTACTACAATATTATAGCTGAATCCACCCCTAGTCCTAACTACTACAATATTATAGCTGAATCCACCCCTAGTCCTAACTACTACAATATTATAGCTGAATCCACCCCTAGTCCTAACTACTACAATATTATAGCTGAATCCACCCCTAGTCCTAACTACTACAATATTATAGCTGAATCCACCCCTAGTCCTAACTACTACAATATTATAGCTGAATCCACCCCTAGTCCTAACTACTACAATATTATAGCTGAATCCACCCCTAGTCCTAACTACTACAATATTATAGCTGAATCCACCCCTAGTCCTAACTACTACAATATTATAGCTGAATCCACCCCTAGTCCTAACTACTACAATATTATAGCTGAATCCACCCCTAGTCCTAACTACTACAATATTATAGCTGAATCCACCCCTAGTCCTAACTACTACAATATTATAGCTGAATCCACCCCTAGTCCTAACTACTACAATATTATAGCTGCCCTCAAGTTTTTGCTGCTCTGAAGTTGTTGATGCCACAATACTAGCATCACAACTACTGCTACTATGATATTTGGTTTTCCATGGCTAATAACTCTTAGCAGACTGAATTCTATGGTTCATTAAGAACGTGTTTCCATGCAAAATACTGTGTGCTATAGCTTGGAAAATAAATGTGACTGGGTCCTTTTACTTCAGAAATTTAGACCAAATGTTTTGTTTCCTTGTGATAACGCCATGTCTTACATTTACATTTAAGTCATTTAGCAGACGCTCTTATCCAGAGCGACTTACAAATTGGTGCATTCACCATCACTCTGTGATGTCTTGCCATGATAGTTTCAAGTAAGGTGACTGTACCCTGGTAGATGTCTTGGCGCGTCGGGCCTGGTTTCTCTGGAAGCTTGCTAGTGGCCACAGGAGCGAATTCGGTCTTCTGCTCTGTGATGGGTGTGTTGGCCAGGGGAACCGACTTCATATCGAAGGGCTTCTCTGTGGGCTCCAGGGTGTACTGGTGGAGGGACTTCTCCAGACCCGGGACAGACACCGACAGACCTGACAGGAGGAGACACAGACGGTTAAATAAAGGAAATACATTTATGCATTTTGAGGTTCGATGGAGAAAAATAAATTCTCTGCACGTGTCGATTCACTGAGAGAGTTTGAGTGACCACAATCAAAGAACACAACCGTACTTCCTGAATTGGAACAGATGTCCACACACTCTAGTGTTCTCAAGTTAGGAGACGAGGAGCGCAGTGTGTGTTCTCACCGTTGAAAATGTAGGCAGCGTTGAGGGCTTTCTGCTTCTGCTGCAGCACGTTCATGTAGAAGGTGGCTCTGTCCCTCACCTCGTCGTCACTGTCCATCATACACCTAGTAACACACACCATACGTCAACACACTTTAGAGTGGTAACCACACAGGGAATGGATCATTCTGACCGGGAGCCAGTGAAAGGCTGTCTCTACCTCTGCATCAGGACTAACACACTGGGGAGAAGGTCATCATTCTGGGCTCCAAACTTAGCCAGAGCACTCACCGCAGCTACAGGGACGAGAAAGGAGCTTAGTTAATACACAATGTGTATAAACAACAACGTGGTAACTCACATTAGTTTAAACCCTTTATGATTAACAGTGAGTTTCTGTTGAAAAGCCAGGCGCAAATACCATTTGTCTTCATATTAGTGAATTGATCCTTTCATGGTTGGTGATGTCACCAGTTAATGGAGCCAATCCCAACAGACTTATCAGAACTACCATTCATGTTGCACCCAGACACACACAACTCTGTTTCTCAAACACACATGCTTTTGACAACTCCAGGCCAGCAGGGGTTAACACACACACTCCCCCGTTTCTCACCGGCTCTGACGGCCTCGCTCTCCAGCACCACGCGGTTGAAGATGAAGCGGATGTACTTGGATGGCGAGGGCGTGCGCGGGCCCTCCTTGCCCAGCAGGTGGAGAATCTTGGTGGCCAGCACCGTGTGCTCACAGTCCTCGATGAACTCACACAGGTGGGCCAGCCCCGTCTCCTTGCTCTCTGGGTTCTCCTCGATGATGCTGATGATGCAGTCCACGATGGCCCGCTTGTACTCAAAGCCACCCTGAGAGGAGAGGCATCATTGAAAGAATTTATGTTTCAGGGACAGTGGTACATAAAATCAGAAAACTGAGTGGTCATATCAATGTGCCAGAGTTGGCCAAAGAGCTCCTGTTTGTCTGTAGTCCAGATGGTTTCATGTCAGTGAAACATAAATGTCCTTCAATACGTTCTCTTGTCCTACACATCAGTGAAAAAAGACATTAGGCTGCTCAGTCAGGGTGTTCCACTCACGTCGTCTCGGAGCATGTTGGACAGGAAGTTCATCATGACGCTGTGCTTTCTGGGATACTTCTGACACAGGGCACTGATGGCCTGCACAACCACCACCTGAAACACACTCAGCAGTCAGAGGATAGGACTTCACTTTGGTGAAATAATATCCCATTTGGAAATAGATTAAAGTAGTTGTGGTTTGTTTAAAATATAGTTTTACTTCAGACAAATATATTTTTGGTGGTGGATTACATATTGAGTGTATTCTAATTGATTATCCAACTATTTAAATTCCTAAATGATTCAACTAGAGTATTGTAGAGGGGAAAAACAAGAGCATATCATTGAGGAGAAACTACACATTAAACTAACTCATCCTCCTCCTCACCTTGAACTCGTCAGAGATCTCAGAGACGAAGGAGGAGATCTGTTTCATGAGGCGGTCCACACTGCTCTCGCTGCCTGTCTTCAGCAGCGTGGTGATGGCCAGCGTGGCGATGCTGCGGTTCGAGTCAGTGATCAGGTTCTCCAGGTCCAGGTTGCACGCAGTCACGGCCGACGGGTGCTTCATCGCCACCTGGTGGACAAACGACGGAATGCGGTTGTAAATACAGTATACTCAATGTAAAACACAGGTAACAAAGTAATGAAGAGCATGGAGAAGTGGAGACCCACCTTGTTGAGGGTCCTGACAGCTGCGTATCTCAGGGCTGCTTTGGGAGAGCTGCAGAACAGCTGCAGGACTGGAGAGAAACACAATAACAGACAGTCAAGTGGTAAAACCAGAGGTACTAGGTTCATAGGATACTACAACCTCTAATATCTATTTCTACAGGTAGGTACCCACATGTGGACACCAGAAAGTAAGGTGTATTTACCAAACTGGCTGTAATTACAGAGACTCACCAGAGACAGCGGGGGCCAGCTCTCTGGCAGTACAGTTGGGCATGTGGACTATGGCCGAGGCTGCCTCGTACACCACCATCTCATGCTTGTTCCTCAGACAGCTCTCAATGAAGTCAAACAGGGGACTGTCATGTCTGCAAACAGAAAATAGCCAACCATCTGTATTATAATGCCACACACACAAGAAGACAAAAAAAATATCCCAATATGTTTATAAAGTAAAATTTGACACTGTGCATTCTGTGTCCTCCGCTGCCATGTGTATGGACTCTGACAGTTGTGGCTGCTTTGTGTGATATATTGTTGTCTCTACCTTCTTGCCCTTTGGGCTGTTGTCTGAGCCAAATAATGTTTGTACCATGTTTTGTGCTGCTACCATGTTGTGTTGCTACCATGTTGTTGTTATGTTGTGTTGCTTCTGTATCATGCGGTGTTGTCATGTGTTGTTGCCTTGCTATGTTGTCTTAGGTCTCTCTTTATGTAGTGTTGTCTCTTGTCGTGATGTGTGTTTTGTCCTATATTAATATTGTCTTTATTTTATTTGTTTTAATCCCAGGCCCCCGTCTCCACAGGACTTTTGGTAGTCTGTCATGGTAAATAAGAATTTGTTCTTAACCGACTTTCCTAGTTAAATAAAAGGTTAAAAAAAAAAAAAAAAAAAAATGCATGATGTCGCTACACAGATCACTTCCCCTTGGTGTTGAATAAAAACTATACATATCAATGAAAGGGAATACTAGATACCAACCCACTGTAGACAGACTAGAAAACACATTCAAGTAAACAGTCCAGGACAGTGTTTATCTACCCTGCCTCGGTCTACGTGACAGTGCTTCCATGGTGCCACCAACCCTGCCTCGGTCCGCGTGACAGTGCTTCCATGGTGCCACCTACCCTGCCTCGGTCTACGTGAAAGTGCTTCCACGGAGCCACCTACCCTGCCTCGGTCTACGTGACAGTGCTTCCATGGTGCCACCTACCCTGCCTCGGTCTACGTGAAAGTGCTTCCACGGAGCCACCTACCCTGCCTCGGTCTACGTGACAGTGCTTCCATGGTGCCACCTACCCTGCCTCGGTCTACGTGACAGTGCTTCCATGGTGCCACCAACCCTGCCTCGGTCCGCTTGAGTGCTTCCATGGTGCCACCTACCCTGCCTCGGTCCGCGTGACAGTGCTTCCACTGTGCCACCTACCCTGCCTCGGTCCGCGTGACAGTGCTTCCACGGTGCCACCTACCCTGCCTTGGTCCGCGTGACAGTGCTTCCATGGTGCCACCAACCCTGCCTCGGTCCGTGTGACAGTGCTTCCAAGGTGCCACCTACCCTGCCTCGGTCCGCGTGACAGTGCTTCCACGGTGCCACCTACCCTGCCTCGGTCCGCGTGACAGTGCTTCCACGGTGCCACCTACCCTGCCTCGGTCCGCGTGACAGTGCTTCCACGGTGCCACCTACCCTGCCTCGGTCTACGTGACAGTGCTTCCACGGTGCCACCTACCCTGCCTCGGTCTACGTGACAGTGCTTCCACGGTGCCACCTACCCTGCCTCGGTCCGCGTGACAGTGCTTCCACGGAGCCACCTACCCTGCCTCGGTCCGCGTGACAGTGCCACCTACCCTGCCTCGGTCCGCGTGACAGTGCCACCTACCCTGCCTCGGTCCGCGTGACAGTGCTTCCACGGTGCCACCTACCCTGCCTCGGTCTACGTGACAGTGCTTCCACGGAGCCACCTACCCTGCCTCGGTCTACGTGACAGTGCTTCCATGGTGCCACCTACCCTGCCTCGGTCCGCGTGACAGTGCTTCCACGGTGCCACCTACCCTGCCTCGGTCCGCGTGACAGTGCTTCCACGGTGCCACCTACCCTGCCTCGGTCCGCGTGACAGTGCCACCTACCCTGCCTCGGTCCGCGTGACAGTGCCACCTACCCTGCCTCGGTCCGCGTGACAGTGCCACCTACCCTGCCTCGGTCCGCGTGACAGTGCTTCCACGGTGCCACCTACCCTGCCTCGGTCTACGTGACAGTGCTTCCACGGAGCCACCTACCCTGCCTCGGTCCGCGTGACAGTGCTTCCACGGAGCCACCTACCCTGCCTCGGTCTACGTGACAGTGCTTCCACGGTGCCACCTACCCTGCCTCGGTCCGCGTGACAGTGCTTCCACGGTGCCACCTACCCTGCCTCGGTCCGCGTGACAGTGCTTCCACGGTGCACCTACCCTGCCTCGGTCCGCGTGACAGTGCTTCCACGGTGCCACCTACCCTGCCTCGGTCCGCGTGACAGTGCTTCCACGGTGCCACCTACCCTGCCTCGGTCCGCGTGACAGTGCTTCCATGGTGCCACCTACCCTGCCTCGGTCTGCGTGGCAGTGCTTCCATGGTGCTACCTACCCTGCCTCGGTCTCCTCCAACAGCTTGCTGGCGATGCGGATGAGCATGCAGTAGGCAAAGGGGGACTTGAGGCCCGACTTGGTGAACTTGTTGAGCATCTTGGATACGGCCAGTCGGTCATTCTTCCTCAGGTGGTACAGCAGGCCCAGGGCGTGGTACTGGGGGGAATCACACAGAGGTCACAGTGGAAGTGATTCTCTTTCAACTTACCCGGGTTGTGTTCATTAGGGAACAACATATCAAAACCTTTTTCAGTGCATTTCATATTGAATGAGTGAAAATAACAGTAAAACATAGGTTATTTCTTCTGCTTGGTGCCTAATGAACAGGTTATCAACAGAGTGTGTGTAACCCACCTGGACCATGATGTTGTCACTGGAAGCTGCCTCCTGTGCCTCGTTCACCCAGCGCTTCACCACGTCGTAGCTCATCTTAACCATGTGCTACAGACACACAGAAACCACAAAATACATTAACCACAAAGCAATGGGAGTACTTACAAATGACACAGTCACCTTGAGACATCCAGGCGCCGTGTGGGTAATTTCTTACCAGAGAGGAGACCAGGGCAGAGCTGGACACACTGGGCACTTTGTCAACGATGGCCTGTTTCATGTATCTCTCAATGGCCTGCAGCATGGTGGTCTGTGGGACAGAGTTACAAAGTAGGGCTTGAGTTTGACCAAAAAGCATAGGTTTAGTCCAATTACAATAACACAATGTAAGCTGGATGTAAAAAATAAAATACTGTTCAGCTATCAGAATGGAAACAAAAAGAAAACACAGCCTAATAAAAAGCAGGGAGAGAAACAGAAACAGACAGACACAAAGACATGGAGGGAGAGAGAGACAGACTGACATCCGTGATCCTGCAGAGAGCTCTGATGGCAGGTCCTCTGTACACATCCTCCTTGCCAGTCATGTCCTTGGTCAAGCTACTGGTGACAATGATGACATCCTCAGAGATGTTGGCCATCTCCTTGATGGTAAGGTAGCACATCCTTCTCAGGGTTTGCTGGAGGAATACAGAGAAACATTTTCAAAAAGCAGATAATGCTATACAAAAACACTATGCGCCACATCTCTACAATACGTCAATTACAACACTACTCATTGAATACTCATTTAATGGCACTAGTTGGACCTTTTTGAGGTTAGTTTGTGAGTTTATGTCATCATGTATTGTATATGTTGCGGTATGTTCTGTCGATAATGTTGTTTACTTGTATGATCAGCAATAATTTAATTAAACCCAAAGCAATTACTTATTCTCACATCATTGGACTGGAAGAGCCTGGTCATTGCGAAGAAGGCCTCGGTCGCCTCCATAGTTCCAAAGTGCTCCCCCTAGACAGAACATAAAAACATCTTCTGTTAATATCAAAGGGTATACATGCAAAACAATTGGTTTGCATGTTATGGGTTTGTTTCTCACCTGGTTGAGCAGGTAAATGATCTTGGTGAGGATGTGGAGACATCTTCTGGGGTTGATCGGAGTCTCGTTGAAGATACGAGCTTCTTGCAACACTGCACTCTTTTCAAGATGCTGGAAAGGGTTAGAGCCACTTCCTAATTGTTGCAGCGAAGAGAAAATAGAAACATTAAGACACAATTGGATTATATTGGAACTATAAAGACTAACTAGGTCGTTCACTTACTATGCGTCATTACTATATCGTGTTGAATGTGTATTTCGTAACGAGATAACTTAAGTAGTAGCTTAAACCTCGTCTAGTTATGGTCAACAAACTTGAGTGAGCAAGACGACATTGACAGTTTTTAAATGAACTAAATTAGCTAGCTAACTACCAGTATACGGTACATCGATAGACACATGTAGCTAACTAGATATTGAATCTCTTATCAAATTTTACACGGCACAGCCAAAGAAGAATAAGTGTATGTTTTACTAGGCACAGTTAACTTAGTCTTCATAACCAACTCACGTTAGCTAGTTTGCAAGCTAATTTGACAGATAGAGACGCTTTAAGCTAGCTAGCAGGCAATTTACATATCTGCTCAACAAATAAACACACGTAGCTAGTGTGATCAACAAAGACAGACATCTATTTGACAACAAAAAAATATCCACCAAACGAATACCAACTTAGTGTAGTTAACGTTACCTAGCTAGAATGCTAGCTAACGTCAGCGGTAACTAGTTGGCAAAAAAACGTTACCTATTTCCAAGTAGCTATATTGATTTCTTTACACTTAATTTATCTTACCAGACTCTTCGTCCTTCTTGTCAAATTTCTTTATCATTGTTACGGAATGTTTGTGGATCAGTGTGGTTGGTGTACAGCCTCACAACAGACGACTAGTCACGTCCACGTCGCCAAATGCAACCTTCCTGTCTGTGTCCATGTCGACGGAAATGACGTCAAATTTAATGATTTGCAGCAGGGGGAGTAGTGAGCTGAGCATAGATCAGTGGTCACCAACCTTTTCTGAGTCAAGATCACTTTCTGAGTCAAAATGCATGCCGAGATCTACCGCTCTGGTGTTTTTATTAACATGACTTAAACAATGAAAGCATATGCAACATTAACCAATTAAAAACAGTACTGTAGCAATGAGGTTTGTGCAGTAAGCTATAGGCCCAATACATTATCACGGCATACTGGCTTTGCTTGAATTGATCTGCCAACGCATTGTTGTTCGGGAAATTTATATTTCAAAATTTGAGGTAGGCTATATGATCACACCGGTAATAGATCCATTGTTGTATTACTTGTGAGGCACAGCTGAGTGAGCATACATTTAAATAATTTGCTTTTTATTTTACTGAGCTGATGGTGCCTGCATCTGAGGGAGAGAGCAGCAGACTGAGGGTCGTCTCTCAACATCCCTCCGCTTTCCCTTTCCTCCACTGACACTGACCAAAAAGGGACACCGTCTTCCAGATGATGGCGAAACTCGAGTTGCACTGCATTACTTCTGTCTCATGCACAAATTCATGTTGTTACTCCTATGAACAGAGAAAGTGAAATATTCCTCAATATTAAAAAAATACCCAAGTCGCTAATAACAACAACGCCAGCCTATCACTACACTTTCCTACTCATTCATTACTGCTGCACTGATTGTTGTAGCGCTGAGTGGAAATAGGAAGAACGCACATTTTATGGGTTATAAAAGTGCTGAATACAAAGTTTTGACAGTGCTGAGAAAGAACTTAAACACGAACTCACTCATAAAAACAGCAGCTCTGCTGTATTCGTTGGCAGTTTCTCTCTAGTCATGGTTTTAAACGTTTTGAAATCTCACAGTATCAATTTTGCCATAGCTTCCTTTTATGCCTGCTACCTTACTAGAGGCTCGGTTATCTGAGCAATCTGATTGGCCTGCGTTAGCATAGTGCACTTGATTTCCTCTCTAGGCCCACGGGGAAGTGGTGGGAGTTTGTACCTTCAGACACATGAAATGGCAACAGTTTTCCTACCTGGCGCCAGGGCAGCTGAAATGGCTGCACCTACCACCAACAGCCCGAGACTAATAATAAAAAAGGAACACAATGCCTTGGAGATCGAAAAGTCGATCGCGATCGACTGGTTGGTGACCACTGGCATAGATGATGGCTTGCCCCATCCTGCGACCTAAAGTATGTATCAGATACTCAACATGATCTGCTCACACCTACTGTAGTGGTCTGAGCATAAACCACACGAAAACAAGACTAGACACTATGGAATACAACGCTTTTACTATCTCATCCTGGAATATACAAGGTCTGAGGTCATCTCCCTTTGGCCTAAAGAGCAGGAGCACAGACTTCATCAAAGAAATTGGAAATACAGAAATACAGAAAGTACCATCACAGATAGAACAATGAGACAAATGTTTCACCGGACATATAAATGTGAAGCATCTGCTTGGCGTTTCCACACACTACCACATATGGTAGTGTGTATTCACCCTGCACACCCTAATTGGAAAACAAACAAACCAAAACAAAGGCAAAGTCTTCTCATGCTTTTGACTCAGGGTCTGCTATATAAATTGATGGAAAGTGGTGTTGGGGAAAAAACATACGACATTATAAAATCCATGTTCACAAACAACAAGTGTGCAGTTAAAATTGGCAAACACACACATTTCTTTCCACAGGGCCGTGGGGTGAAACAGGGATGCAGCTTAAGCCCCACCCTTTTCAACATATATATCAACGAATTGGCGAGGGCACTAGAACAGTCTGCAGCACCCGGACTCACCCTACTAGAATCTGAAGTCAAATGTCTACTGTTTGCTGACGATCTGGTGCTTCTGTTCCCAACCAAGGAGGGTCTACAGCAGCACCTAGATCTTCTGCACAGTAAATTTCAGTAAGACAAAAATAATGCTGTTCCAAAAGCCGGTCCAGTTGCAAGGACCACAAATACCATCTAGACACTATTGCCGTGGAGCACACAAAAAATTATACACAACTCATCCTAAACATCAGCACCACAAGGTAACTCCCACAAAGCTGAGAACAATCTGAGAGACAAGGCAAGAAGGGCCTCTACACCCTCCCAATTAGGATCTGGCTAAAAATACTTGAATCAGTTACTGCCCTTTGTGGTTGTGAGGTCTGAGGTCCGCTCACCAACCAAGAATTCACAAAAGCATCCTCCGTGTACAATGTAAAACACCAATACCTGACCACTGTGACTGACCCAAAATTAAGGAAAGCTTAGACTATGTACAGGCTCAGTGAGCATAGCCTTGCTATTGCGAGAGGCCGTCATAGAGAGGCCGCTATGGGCACACTGCCCACAAAATGAGGTGGAAACTGAGCTGCACTTCCTAACCTCCTGCCAAATGTCTGACCATATTCGAGACACATATTTCCCTCAGATTACACAGACCCACAAAGAATTTGAAACAAATCTAATTTTGATAAACGTTCATATATATTGGGTGAAATACCACAGTGTGCCATCACAGCAGCCATCAATTGAAATGTAATTTAATTGTAGCAAAGCTTATGGATATACTGACAAGATACATGTCTCTCTGCCCCAACAATGGGAGTCATTGTCCACAAAGAGGCTGTCTAGCTCCTGCCTATCCTTTGTTTGGATTGGTCATTATTGTAATCTTATTTTGAATATTCAACGAGGGTTGTTGACTTCACCCTCCTGTATTCAATCGAGAGAGATGCTATGCTACTAGCCTCATGTCATGAATATGCATAGCCATTTTGAGACAACTCTGATATAAAGTGTGTTTTCTCAAAGTTACTGGGATGTCCCCATGAGTGACAGAACACTGATCCAATCACGACGCAACAGTCCGTATTTCCTGCTGGCTTGCCCCACCACCACAGAAAGCACTGACCTAGCCTGAAACACCTGCATTTTGTAGCTGCCTTACTCTAGAAAACAAAAAAGAGACCATGTTTGTAGGCAGCTTTATTAACTCAATGATATACATCTTTTTTTACATTGATTGAAAACTGCTATCGGATAAGTATTAATGCCAAAATAACATGCAAAACAGGCAGGTGGGGCTCAAATGATGGGTCGCCACTGGGGTTAGGTATAAAATCAGATCTTTCGACTTTGTGGCTGTGCCAGCTAGTGACCACTCTGCGGAGCTGCCTCAAGAACAAGATTCGTGACAGAAAATCCTAACCTGAAGCTGGTTCACACATTCAAGTTTGCATATAGGCTCACTTGTCATAATAAATGCAATTTTTAATATAATACAATGTCATAATAAAACACATATTTAAATGCCTCTAAAATATTTAGAGACGAGGAAATGTAGTGGTCACTGATGACTCCCAACTGTGTGTGTGTGTGTGCGTGTGTGTGTTTAACACACCTGAAAGCTATTGCATATATAGGGCCGATAATATATTTATAGTTCATATAGACAAAGCTGTTGTTTTCCATTGGCTGGCTGACTGACTGACTGACTTGATTATGCCTAACACCTAAATTACAACACCTTCTAAATGTGAAAATGGCCATTATTGAAGACAACGTTTAATTCATCTGCTTTTATTTGAGGAAAAATAATCCCTTTGTGTATAAAAATAACAGACATGTGATGATCAAACATTGAGGCTACCATGCATTTACCTTGAAATAACTCAGAAACATTTCACATTCTAGCGTCTATTCACAAAGGTATATAGGCTAACTCGCTTCTCTTTACACTAAATATGCCGCAAAATGTGTGCGAATTTCAATGAATGCAATTTGTTCACATAATTTGTATTGTACCGTACTGTCCTGTATTTCAAGCATAAGCATGTCTTGCTTTTCCTATAAAACGCGGGCACAAATGAGAGGAAATGCAAACCATTTCAGGCTAATTACAGGTTACCCACTGATTTTATGCATGTACAATTTACATATTTCCTCATTTGCCTTATCTAATTTCAAAGACCCCTCTCATTATACCACATTTCCTGGTTCGATCTTTAACACTCCAGTGGAAGACTAGAAGTTGTATAGCTTTATAGGGCCTAATCTTATCTTGAAAGTACTTTCATTTTAACTAATTGAAATGTATATTCTGAACAGAAATAAAAATCATTCAGTGTGTAGACTTGTTCCAAATAATCTCGAATTGTCTTTTGATTTTCTTCAATTTCAGGGATTCTAAAATAGAATAGGCCTGTACAGTAAACACTCCAATTGTACTTCAGAAAAGTCCATCTCAATAATCCCTATGTTTCGTATTTAAATTTGCTAGATTATAACCACAGGAAGAAAAAAAACATCTCACAAATATTGCATCTGAAAGTTCGATTTGAGGAAAAATAAAACTTCCCACAATACGTATTTGTCAGAGTGAAAATCTAATATGTAATGGATAATCAGGGTAGCGGCTTCAACCGTCGGAGAGATAGTCTACTGTCTCTTCCTTCGTCCAATCTGCGCCATCAGACGCGCGTTGTCGGCCGCTTTTGCGCGCAGGTTCTTGGACTTTTGGATGTCAAAGAGAATGTTCATGATGTTGGTGGGCACATCTAGAGAGAGGGTAAACTTGCTTAGCCGGTCATTATTTATGCTGTTCTGGAACATCTTACTCCTTAGCTGCGTCTGACTGAGAAACCTGTAGTTGGCGGGGTAAGTCGACGTCCTTTTCTCCCGCGACTCTACGGAGGAGAGAGTGTCTCCGGATTTGAAGAGAGAGCCCCAGCTTTCCGACACTGGGAACTCTTCACTGGGAACGTCGCTCGTCTCAGCTAGTATGTCATCGTCACAGAGGAGGCTGGAGTCGCTCTGGTACAGTCTGAGACAGAGGCTGGAGGTTGGCGCGCAGAGGACAGCCAGCACAACCAGGGTTCTTAGGAACGGCATCATGATGTCCTAAGCGATTGGAGAGAGAGAGAGTACTAGTACTAGAGAGAGAGAGAAAACCGTTCGTTTATTGGTCACTAAACTTTAAAAGTTCCCATATATCTGACAAATATAACCCTCTCCATGTTCACCATGCGTAAAGACAATAGTCCATAAGAGTAGATCAGTTTTACGCGTTATTGCCTTCCCTATTGTAAATTATATAAAGCAACACTTTATGGTTTAAAAATGTCTGATCCGATCAAAACATTAAGTGAATAATATTGAAATATTTAACTACATTCATGATTTGAGCACACGGAAATATGCCAGATCAAAAAATAACTTACCAAGTTCCGTGCACTGTAATTCTAGAAGACAGTTTCCGCCAGAAAGTCACATGTGACTAGTACAAACAAAGAAAAACACCCTAGATAACAATTGAATAGGCTATAAAATATTGGTAATCCCACCGTTTTAAAATTCGGGCTTCCCTGATCTCCCAACCTCGTTCTCGCCTTGTTCTTTCCGCGTCTTCTGATCACGAATTTGGCTCGCACGTCCATTCGTTCGGAATTCCTTCGTACGCCAGAACTAACGTCATAGGGTTGACATTTTTGGTCTCTTCTCTCTCAAAGATCACACACTGACTCTGATGCGTTGACACCCCCTTGCAAGGATCCATTTCGTCACCCCTTCTGACACTTTTGTAACACATCCGATTTATCCTACAAAGCTATTTGCAGTTTCAAACGTTTAACCAGATTGTGTCAGCCAATGTCATGTTTTTCCAATAGTTTCAACATAGCGCTCGTGAGTAGCCTAGAAAATGAAACGCTCACTACTTGTTGATTCTATGGCATTCAGCACCATGGACAGCTCCACGCGCACCTTGCTTCCATGCGCAGTGCACAACCTTCCGAACAATATTTTCAGATGTTTACCACTGGGCCTTGATTCTCTTGATTAAAAAATATCTGCCAATCAATACAAATAAATACTTGTATTAAAAATAACTTTTTAGGAGGTTATCTTGTTTTTACAGGCTATGGGGTAGGGGCGTTGCACAGATCAGAATAGGCATGAGGAATGATAGAGGTAACTAAGAGATGTGTTGGAATATTCCATGAGGTAAACAACAGGTCTACTCCATGAGCTTTCAATTAAAGTTCCTTGAGCTTATATCCTATCCTTAGGAGTATCTAATTAACATAATCCGTCAGTTTAAGGTAAATATGTCATTTTTTTCGCCACTTTCAACCGCAGAGCTACAGCGCTGTGTATCAGACCAGGAGACATCCCAAAAATCGGTCTTCTCACTAAAACGTCTGTAGCGTCCGAACCGAGTCGTGACTTGGGTGAATGTATAGGCACGGACAGCGTTCATCTCAGCAGGCAGGCTCATCCACACTGTGTGCCCATATGGTTGGTGCCCATTATGCTGGATAAACCCTCGTCCGTCTTAGGTTTTGAGGTGATTGTATCAAAAGTCTTAATTCAGGAAAGATGTCATCATGCATGCTTTATAGAAGGGTTGACCTCTGCTGCTGTTAATTCACTCGGTTCTGTGTGACCCCTTGGTAAGAGCATGGTGCTACAGCAATGACTTCAATTAACACGTGTCACAAACTGTAAGGCGCTTTCGATAAAAGGGTCTGCTCAGTGACATATGCAGTGCCTTCAGAAAGTGTTCACACCCCTTGTCTTTTTCTACATTCTGTTGTTACAGAATTACATTTAGATTTTTTTTGTCACTGGCCTACACACAATACCCCATAAATCAAAGTGGAATTATGTTTGTCCAAATTTTTACAAATTAATACATAAATAAGTATTCAACCCCTTTGTTATGGCAAGACTAAATCAGTTCATGAGTAAACATGTGCTTAATCAGTCACATAATAAGTTGCATGGACCCATTAAAACACCATTTCAAACAGATTCAACCACAAAGACCAGGGAGGTTTTCCAATATCTCGCAAAGAAGGGCACCAATTGGTAGATTGGTATAAAAAAACAGACATTGAATTTATCCCTTTGAGCACCGTGACGTTTGTATTATTATTATAATATTATTTTTTTAAATCAACCCATCCATCAACCCCCATCTTCGGATGACCAAAATATATTGTTGTTGTTTTTACAGCTTTTTGGTTACATTTACATACATTTTACATATTACATTTTACCTACATGGTACATGGTGAAGTTAATAATTAAACTTTGGATGGTGTGTCAATACACCAAGTCACTACAAAGATACAGACTCCTTCCTAACTCAGAAAGGAAACCTCTCCGGGATTTCACCATGACGCCAATGGTGACTTTAAAACAGTTACAGAGTTTAACGGCTGTGATAGGAGAAAACTGAGGATGGATCAACAACATTGTAGTTACTCCACAATACTTACCTAATTGACAGAGTGAAAAGGAGGAAGCTTGTAGAAAATACAAATATTCCAAAACATGCGTCCTGTTTGCAACAAGGCTAACTGAAGTAGTACTGGTAAAAATGTGGAAAACCAATTAACTTTTTGTCCTGAATACAACGTTTTTTAAATTATTTAACCTTTATTTAAAGGAATAAGTCAAATCTGTTCCATGACACAGTGCCTTCAGAAAGTATTCATACCCCTTGACTTATCTCACATTTTGCTGTGATACAGCCTGAATTCAAAATGGATTAAACAGATTTTTTTCACGATTTTTTCACTATACACGATACCCAATAATGACAAAGTGAAAACCTTTATTTATTTTTTTGCATTTTTGTAATTTTTTTTCAAATTAAATATTTTTTGAAAATATCTAATTTTACATACGTATTCGCACCCCTGAGTCAATACTTTGTAGAAGCACCTTTGGCAGCGTTTACCGCTGTGAGTCTTTCTGGGTAAGTCTATTAGTGTCACGTTCAGACCTTAGTTCTTTTGTATTTTCTTTGTTTTAGTATGGTCAGGGCGTGAGTTGGGTGGGTTATCTATGTTTTGTCATTCTATGTTGGGTTTTTCGTTTGGCCTGAAATGGTTCTCAATCAGAGGCAGGTTTCATTCATTGTCTCTGATTGGGAACCATATTTAGGTAGCCTGTTTTCTGTTGTGTTTTGTGGGTGGTTGTCTTCCGTGTCTGTGTGTTCCACACGGAACTGTTTCGGTTTTCTTATCGATGCACTTTGTTATTTTTGTATTGTTGTCGTGTTCAGTATTATTGAATAATATGGATACTTACCACGCTGCGCATTGGTCTGACATTTTTTACTCCTCGTCAGATGAGGAGGATGAATTCCGTTACAATAAGAGCTTTCCACACCTGGATTGTGCAATATCTGTCTATTCTTTTCAAAATTCTTCAAGCTCTGTCAAATTGGTTGTTGATCATTGCTAGACAACAATCTTCAGGTCTTGCCATATATCTATAAGTAGATTAAAGTCAAAACTCTAACTCTGCCACTCAGGAACATTCACTGTCTTCTTGGTAAGCAACTCCATTGTATATTTGGCCTTGTGTTTTAGGTTATTGTCCTGCTGAAAGGGGAATTAAATCTCCCAGTGTCTGGTGGAAAGAAGAATGAGCCAGGTTTTCCTCTACGATTCCGCCTGTGCTTAGCTGCATTCCATTTATTTTTTAACCTGAACAACTCCCCAGTCCTTAATTATTACAAGCATACCCATAACATTATGCAGCCACCAGTATGCTTGAAAATATGGAGAGTGGTACTGAGTAATGTGTTGTATTGGATTTGCCCGAAACATAAGAACTGAGATGGGGAAACAATATTTTTCCCATAATGCCCCTTCATCCTGGAACATGCTTCAAAAGATATTAAAGTTAGGGGCTGACTCTGATCGATTACACTGTTTGTGATTGCTGCAGTTGTTTCTAATATTCAATTGTATCCGTAACTTGTGACACTTTGTATTTTGGATGTATTTTGTAATTTTTGTCATGTACACGCTGCTATTTCCCTGTTTTGACTTCTTGCCAGGTCACCCTCGCAAAAGAGGTTCTTAACCTTAATGGGTCTTACCTGGTTAACTATATATATATATATATATATATATTTATTTATTTTGTTACCAGTTTTGTTTTTTTCATTTATATTTCGAGGCAGCATGTTAGCACATTGGGTGCACCGATTGGTGTCACCTTGTTAGTAAGTATGTGTTACACCTGTGCTGCCTTATCCATCTCGTTAGTCGGGAGGTGTTACACCTGTGCTGGCTTGTCCATCTCATTAGTCGGGAGGTGTTACACCTGTGCTGGCTTGTCCATCTCGTTAGTCAGAGGTGTAACACCTGTGCTGGCTTGTCCATCTCGTTAGTCGGGAGGTGTAACACCTGTGCTGGCTTGTCCGTCTCGTTAGTCGGGAGGTGTAACACCTGTGCTGGCTTGTCCATCTCATTAGTCGGGAGGTGTTACACCTGTGCTGGCTTGTCCATCTCGTTAGTCAGAGGTGTAACACCTGTGCTGGCTTGTCCATCTCATTAGTCGGGAGGTGTAACACCTGTGCTGGCTTGTCCGTCTCGTTAGTCGGGAGGTGTAACACCTGTGCTGGCTTGTCCATCTCATTAGTCGGGAGGTGTTACACCTGTGCTGGCTTGTCCATCTCGTTAGTCAGAGGTGTAACACCTGTGCTGGCTTGTCCATCTCATTAGTCGGGAGGTGTAACACCTGTGCTGGCTTGTCCGTCTCGTTAGTCGGGAGGTGTAACACCTGTGCTGGCTTGTCCATCTCGTTAGTCGGGAGGTGTACATCTGTGCTGGTTTGTCCATCTCATTAGTCGGGAGGTGTTACACCTGTGCTGGCTTGTCCATCTCATTAGTCGGGAGGTGTTTCACCTGTGCTGGCCCAGGTGAATATTTAAAAGTGGCTGGCCAAGGTGATATTTAGGGGTGGCTGACCCAGGTGATATTTAAGAGTGGCTGGTCCAGGTAATATAGATGTGTTAAGGTTAGTGTATTTTCTGTAGGGAATCTAGTGATCCATCATGCATGACATTCCTGGGAGTGTGTAAACATATATATTTTTTTACCATAGCATTTTTGTATGTTCTCTATAGTTACATACTTGAAAATGTATTAATTGACCAATTTGGCACATTTGGGCAAACTCCTGACAGACTTGTGTAGTGATGGAGTTCTTCACTGGATCAGTCTGAAACTTAGCACACACACTGCTGCTGTCTGGTGGACAACATCTAAATTACACCTGGAATCCTATTTCAATGTATGGCCTTTCTCTTCAAAGATAGAAAAAAAGAAAACGCATGCTTTGTTGTTTGTATTATCTTTTACCAGATCCAATGTGTTATATAATTTCACATTTCCACAAACTTCAAAGTGTTTTCTTTCAAATGGTGTCAAGAATATGCATTGCTTGAGGTCCTGAGCTACAGGCAGTTAGATTTGGGTATGTGATTTTAGGCGAAAATTTAAAAAAAGGGTCCGATCCTTAGGAGGTTTCAAGAGTGGCTGGCCCAGGTGATATTTAAGAGTGGCTGGCCCAGGTGATATTTAAGAGTGGTTGGCCCAGTGCTCCAGTTGAGCTTGAGAGATGTTGGGAGAGCTACACTTCACGTCAGCTGGGGCGCAATTTCGAGCTCAACCTATTTAAGTTTGAAAGAAGCCTGAGTTTTGGGTTTTCCCCTGTATATTTTGTTTCATATTCTTTTTATTCCCTATCCTAAGATGTTGTGGGTTTTTATTTTAGTTTGTCTTTTTGGAGGCAAACCTAGTGGGCATCTATGGTGGGTGTCTTTTAGAAACCCTTACTAGTGGGTTTGTCAACTTTCAGTGGGCACCAACATGGGTGACTTTCAGAACCCCTTTCTGGTTTGTTTTAGTTGTCAAGGTGATTTGTCTTTGTTAGTTCCCTTTGTTGTGAATGTAATTTTGAATTTGTCAGCTGGGAACGTAACAATATTGTAAAATTAATAAGTCAAATCGGTTCCTTTACCAACCCCCTTCCATCCAACCAATCTATTTCAACCAGGATTCTCCTGCTACCGAGCGTAGACGGTTTGTCCTCTCCTCTGACAAATACAGCCCTCTGTTACCTTGCTGGGCTCTCTTCTGGCCCTCAGCCTGCATGATGTCACCCCCTGTTGCGGGGACATATGTAGTAGAGAGAGGTGGCAAGGCAGGCAGGCAGGTGGGTAGTCAGCCACCCGCGGGTGTTTTAGCCTTAAGCCTGGTGGGATACTGGTGCTTTATGTGCGGTAGGTGATAGGGTTGTGTAATGTGAGCTAGGAGGAAAGGAGGGATGGAGAGAGTTTTGGGAAAGGGGAGAATATGATAATTGTGAGAAGAGAGACAAAAAGTGAGAGAAGAGCGGGGGAAAGAGAGAGTGAGTGTATGTGTGTGGGTTGGAGAGAGATTCTCTCAATAGGGAATTCAGTGGCCCAAGCAGGGAGAGAGTCCTGAGAGAGAGCCAACATGGCAGCATTTAGACCAGTTACTTAGCCAAGATTCAAAGTAGCAGTCCAAATACAAGTGCAAAAAATAGGTCACGACACGCACCCACGCATGTACAGATGCACGTACACACACACACACACTTATGCACATACACACACGTATGCACGTACACACACACACCAGGGGAGGCTCCTGAGAGGAGGAAGGAGAGGACCATCCTCAGTGAATTTCAGGAAAATTTTAAATAGTGAAACATTGAAAAAGTTATCATTTTCAGATAAAACTACAAAATATATTCACATGTCACCAAATAATTGATTAAAACACACTGTTTTGCAATGAAGGTCTACAGTAGCCTCAACAGCACTGTAGGGTAGCACCATGGTGTAGCCAGAGGACAGCTAGCTTCCGTCAGCTGGGTACATTGACTTCAAAAACCTAGGAGGCTCATGGTTCTCACACCTTCCTTAGACTTACACATTAATTATGACAACTTCCGGAGGATATCCTCCAACCTATCAGAGCTCTTGCAGCATGAACTGAGATGTTGTCCACCCAATCAACGGATCAGAGAATGAATCTAGAACTGAAAACATAAGCTACAGCTAGCTAGCACTGCAGTGCATAAATGCATAAAATGTGGCGAATAGTTGACTAAAAGAGAGCGCAAGACAATAGTTGAACAGTTTTTAACAAATTAATTTATATAAAAATGAAGGAGCAGCAAGAGATAGAGAGATAGCTATATTTTGTCCTTTTTTTCACTTTCACTTCACTTACTTAGCTAGCAAATGCAGCAAGCTAGCTAGTTTAGCCTACTCAAATACCCGGCTCAAACATAGGGATGCTATGTTAGCTAGCTTGCTATGACTATCCAACACTGGAAGTCTTCCATGTCAAGGTAAGCTTTTGGTTTTATGTATAAAAGCTGAAGAACAAACGCACATCCAGGTACTTTCCGCAGGTGCTGGAGTTGTAGACAAACTCCTGGAAAACAGGAAGGAAAACGCTGTACACTGCTGCTCATATAGCAACGTTGTTATAAATATCACCTGGAAGCATGAGCAGCAGTGTTCAGCGTTTTCCTTTCTCTTTTCCAAGCTTTTGGTTTTACACATTTATTGCCACTGGGACCCACCGGTGTAACTGCTAAACTGCTTACTGACGGTACACTAACGTTACTGCATGATTGTAGCGGATTTACTAACACGTTAGTTCTATGATGTTACTTCAGCTCATATGGTCACAATGGGGTAGGCTGTGTGTGGCGGTCATGATATGAAGGTTTGGCTTGGAGTGTTTTTTTCGCCTGGTCACATACAGCTGATGTGTTGTTAATTGAAGTCCACAAGCAAAGGGAAAAGGTGAAAGGAGGAGTGTGCATAGATGCGAGAAGGAAGACAACAAGCTGTTTGTATGTGGCTATTTTACGTGCTGTTTGCATGTGATCAAGGGTGTATTCATTCTGCCGATTCTGTTGAAAAACATTTTTTAAACAGAAGCATATGGAATTGAACGGGGATAAATATACCTGAATTTGAACTCTAATTTGCAACTGTTGGACTAATGATTACACCGTAGATCAGCTAGTATTGAATGTGTCACTGTCTGTCTGTGTGTTACGGTCTGTCACCTCAAATCTTTCTCTCAACCTGTGCGCCCCTACGTTGTAAACTTTCATTCATAGGCTAGGTTGTAGCAACCTCATGATGGGTACAGGGAAAATCTGAGTATCATGTAGTAGTAGGGTGAATGGAATATGAATGAAAGTCTTACAATATGCTGTAATAAAAAAAATTGTCCTCCCTCATCTTAAAGGGTACCGACCCTCACAGTGGTAAAGGAACGACATAGACTCATTGTTGTGATTCACTGACACACACAGTGGTAAAGGAACGTCATAGACTCATTGTTGTGATTTAATGACACACATTAAAACAGTAAATACTCACATTAACAGTGGCATTGGTGTAGAATCATGTACCAATACAATAAACATCTTTCAGTAGTATCAGGGTTTAAGTGTTAAAAACTCTTTCAGAAGTATCAGGATTTAAGTGTTAAAAACTCTTTTAGTAGTATCAGGGTGTAAGTGTTAAAAATGTTTTCAGTAGTATCAGGGTTGAACTATATCAGTACTATCAGGGTTGAAGTGTTAAAAACAACTAGAACAAATTATGCAATTAGAAGTAGTACTATAGAATGTGCAATAGTATAGTACTATAGAATGTGCTATACTACTATAGAATGTGCTATACTACTATAGAATGTGCTATACTATAGTACTATAGAAAGTGCCATACTATAGTACTATAGAATGTGCTATACAATAGTACTATAGAATGTGCTATACTATAGTACTATAGAATGTGCTATACTATAGTACTATAGAATGTGCTATACTATAGTACTATAGAATGTGCTATACTATAGTACTATAGAATGTGCTATACTATAGTACTATAGAATGTGCTATACTAAAGTACTATAGAATGTGCTATACTATAGTACTTTAGAATGTGCTATACAATAGTACTATAGAATGTGCTATACTATAGAATGTGCTATACTATAGTACTATAGCATGTGCTATACTATAGTACTATAGAATGTGCTATACTATAGAATGTGCTATACTATACTATAGTACTATAGAATGTGCTATACTATAGTACTATAGAATGTGCTATACTATAGAATGTGCTATACTATAGTACTATGGAATGTGCTATACTATAGTACTATAGAATGTGCTATACTATAGAATGTGCTATACTATAGTACTATAGAATGTGCTACACTATAGTATTATAGAATGTGCTATACTATAATACGTGCTATACTATAGTACTATGGAACGTGCTGTACTATACTATAGTACGTGCTATACTATACTATAGTACGTGCTATACTATACTACTATAGAATGTGCTATACTATAGAATGTGCTATACTATAGTACTATAGAATGTGCTATACTATAGTACTATATAATGTGCTATACTATAGAATGTGCTATACTATAGTACTATAGAACGTGCTATACTATAGTACGTGCTATACTATAGTACTATAGAACGTACTATACTATAGTACGTGCTATCCTATACTATAGTACGTGCTATACTATACTACTATATAATGTGCTATACTATAGAATGTGCTATACTATAGTACTATAGAATGTGCTATACTATAGTACTATAGAATGTGCTATAATATGGTACTATAGAATGTGCTATACTATAGTACGGTAGTACGTGCTATACTATAGTACGTGCTATACTATAGTACTATAGAACGTGCTATACTATACTATAGTATGTGCTATACTATACTATAGTATGTGCTATACTATACTATAGTGCGTGCTATACTATACTACTATAGAATGTGCTATACTATAGAATGTGCTATACTATAGTACTATAGAATGTGCTATACTACAGTACTATAGAATGTGCTATACTATAGTACTATAGAATGTGCTATACTATAGTACTATAGAATGTGCTATACTATAGTACTATAGAATGTGCTACACTATACTATAGTACTATAGAATGTGCTATACTATAGAATGTGCTATACTATATTACTATAGAATGTGCTATACTATAGTACTATAGAATGTGCTATACTATACTACTATATAATGTGCTATACTATAGAATGTGCTATACTATAGTACTATAGAATGTGCTATACTATAGTACAATAGAATGTGCTATACTATAGTACTATAGAATGTGCTACACTATACTATAGTACTATAGAATGTGCTATACTATAGAATGTGCTATACTATATTACTATAGAATGTGCTATACTATAGTACTATAGAATGTGCTATACTATAGTACTATAGAATGTGCTATACTATAGTACTATAGAATGTGCTATACTATAGTACTATAGAATGTGCTATACTATAGTACTATAGAATGTGCTATACTATAGTACTATAGAATGTGCTACACTATACTATAGTACTATAGAATGTGCTATACTATAGAATGTGCTATACTATATTACTATAGAATGTGCTATACTATAGTACTATAGAATGTGCTACACTATACTATAGTACTATAGAATGTGCTATACTATAGAATGTGCTATACTATATTACTATAGAATGTGCTATACTATAGTACTATTGAATGTGCTACACTATACTATAGTACTATAGAATGTGCTATACTATAGAATGTGCTATACTATATTACTATAGAATGTGCTATACTATAGTACTATAGAATGTGCTATAATATAGTACTATAGAATGTGCTATACTATATTACTATAGAATGTGCTATACTATAGTACTATAGAATGTGCTATACTATAGTACTATAGAATGTGCTACACTATACTATAGTACTATAGAATGTGCTATACTATAGAATGTGCTATACTATATTACTATAGAATGTGCTATACTATAGTACTATAGAATGTGCTATACTATAGTACTATAGAATGTGCTATAATATAGTACTATAGAATGTGCTATACTATAGTACTATAGAATGTGCTATACTATAGTACAATAGAATGTGCTATACTATAGTACTATAGAATGTGCTATACTATAGTACTATAGAATGTGCTATACTATAGTACAATAGAATGTGCTATACTATAGTACTATAGAATGTGCTATACTATAGTACTATAGAATGTGCTATACTATAGTACAATAGAATGTGCTATACTATAGTACTATAGAATGTGCAGGCTACCTTTTGATTACAACATGAAAGAACACATTCATAACATTCGCATGGTGAGTCAACTATAATTGTCATAGTCAATAGAAAATATAATGCCTGTATTAGACGTGGGTTAAAATACTTGAAAAATAATTTGAGCGTTAGCTTAAGACTGCCTGGAGTCCCAGATGGGCAGGGTTTTGCAGTTTTGGGACTTTTCTATTGGGTTATTAAGCCTGGCAAGCTCAAACAGGCACAGATAAAGCATTTCAAATGATTATGCAAATATATGAAACCCATGCAGCTCTGCTCTATATGGGCATTTCTCTCAAGTGTGGATAATCATTAGTTTACTTTAAATATTAAAAAAACAGATCTGCACAAAAATTAGAACATTTTACACTGGCATTTACAAAAATAAGAATTGTCTTGATTGCCGGCTCTCTCTCACCTTCTAGGCTCAAGACCTGTGAAGAAACAATGAATGTGTTATGTAATGCAACAATAGCGTACTGCCCCTCCTTTGAGATTGCATTTGTGTGTGCCAGACTGATGTCAAATACATTTGTCAAACGGCAAGCTAAATCAAGTGCACTTCAAATAATGTGTTTGACCCGGCTGTCTGGTGTTGGCCCATGTTTATCCCAAGATTCACAATGGCTGTCTAGATCACCTCTCTCTTTTCTAGTGCCAGCTCTGGCTAGTCTGATTGGTTCCCTCCATCTTTGACCCCTTCTATTCCTGAATACCAACCTTGGCCTTGATTGATGGTGCATTCAAGTGCTGCATTTTCTTTTAGGAGATGTACTGTTGCTAGTTGTCAAGGGACATGCTAGTTGTCACAATGGACATATTTTGAATATATGTACACCACCATTCAAAAGACGCGTCACAAGTCTTCAACTGGCAGCTTCATTAAATAGTACCCGCAAAACACCAGTCTCAACGTCAACAGTGAAGAGGCGACTCCGGGATTCTGGCCTTCTAGGCAGAGTTCCTCTGTCCAGTGTCTGTGTTCTTTTGCCCATCATAATCTTTTATTTTTATTGGCCAGTCTGAGATATGGCTTTTTCTTTGCAACTCTGCCTAGAAGGCCAGCATCCCAGAGTCGCCTCATGAAGCCATATCTCAGACTGGCCAATAAAAATAAAAGATTATGATGGGCAAAAGAACACAGACACTGGACAGAGGAACTCTGCCTAGAAGGCCAGAATCCCGGAGTCGCCTCTTCACTGTTGACGTTGAGACTGGTGTTTTGCGGGTACTATTTAATGAAGCTGCCAGTTGAAGACTTGTGACGCGTCTTTTGAATGGTGGTGTACATATATTCAAAATATGTCCATTGTGACAACTAGCATGTCCCTTGACAACTACCAACAGTACATCTCCTAAAAGAAAATGCAGCACTTGAATGCATGAAGCTGCCAGTTGAGGACTTGTGAGGCATCTGTTTCTCAAACTAGACACTCAAATGTACTTGTCCTCTTCCTCAGTTGTGCACGGGGGCCTCCCACTGTCACGCCCTGGCCTTATTATTCTTTGTTTTCTTTATTATTTTAGTTAGGTCAGGGTGTGACATGGGGAATGTTTATGTTTTGTTGGTTTTGGGTGTTTATTTGGTAAAGGGGTTATGGGGTGTAGTAGATGGTTTTGTGTTGAGTGTAGATGTCTAGCGTTGTCTATGTTGGTTAGTTATCTAGGAGAGTCTATGGTTACCTGAATGAGTTCCCAATTAGAGACAGCTGATTTCGGTTGTCTCTGATTGGGAGCCTTATTTAGGGTAGCCATAGGCTCTCATTGGTGGTGGGTAATTGTCTATGTAAGAACGTTAGTAGCCTGTATGTTTGTGCACAACGTTTGTAGCTTCACGGTCGTTTTGTTATTTTGTTGTTTTGTTAAAGTGTTTTTGTGTCGTGTTCATCTTCGTGTTAAAATAAAAGAAGATGGCATATTTTCCAACTGCTGCATTTTGGTCCGTTAATCCGCCACACGATCGTGACAGAATTACCCACCATAGGACCAAGCGGCATGGAAGGCGGCAACAGGACCTACCTACACAGGATCTCTGGAGATGGGAGGACGAATTGGAAGGAAAGGGACCTTGGGATCAACCTGGAGAATATCGCCTCTCTCGTGAAGAGCTGGAGGCAGCGAAAGCCGAGAGGAGGCGATATGAGGAGGCAGCACGGAGACAAGGCTGGAGACCCGTGAGTACAACCCCAAAATTTTTTGGGGGGGGCCTTAAAGGGAGTGTGGCGAAGTCAGGTAGGAAACCTGCGCCTACTCCCTGTACTTACCGTGGAGAGCGGGAGTACGGGCAGACACCGTGTTACGCAGTAGAGCGCACGGTGTCTCCTGTACGCGTGCATAGCCCGGTTCGGTACATTTCAGCTCCACGTATCGGCCGGGCTAGACTGAGCGTTGAGCCATATGTCATGAAGCCGGCCCAACGCATCTGGTCACCAGTGCGTCTCCTCGGGCCGGCGTACATGGCACCAGCCTTACGCATGGTGTCCCCGGTTCGCCTACATAGGCCGGTGCGGGTTATTCCACCTCCCCGCACTGGTCAGGCGACGGGGAGCATAGAACCAGGTAAGGTTGGGCAGGCTCGGCGTTCAAGGGAGCCAGTACGCCTGCACGGTCCGGTATTTCCGGCGCCACCTCCCCGCCCCAACCCAGTACCACCAGTGCCTCCTCCACGCACTAGCTATATGGTGCGTGTCTCCAGCCCTTTACCACCAGTGTCTAAACCACGCACCAAGCCTCCTGTGTGTCCCCAGAGTCCTGTGCGTCCTGTTGCTGCTCCCCGCACTAGCCCTGAGATGCGTGTCCCCAGCCCGGTGCCACCAGTCCCGGCACCACGCACCAGGCCTACAGTGCGCCTCAGCCGGCAGGAGTCTGCCGTCTGCACAGCAATGACTGAACTGCCCGTCTGCCAAGCGCCATCTGAGCCATCCGTCTCCCCAGCGCCATCTGAGCCATCCGTCTGCAATGAGCCTGCAAAGCCGCCCGTCTGCCATGAGCCTGCAAAGCCGCCCGTCTGCCATGAGCCCACTGAGCCGTCCGCCAGACAGGAGCCGCTAGAGCCGCCAGCCAGACAGGAGCCGCTAGAGCCGTCCGTCAGACAGGATCTGCCAGAGCCGCCAACCAGACAGGATCTGCCAGAGCCGCCAACCAGACAGGATCTGCCAGAGCCGCCAACCAGACAGGAGCAGCCAGATCAGTCAGCCAGCCATGAGCAGCCAGATCCATCAGCCAGCCATGAGCAGCCAGATCCGTCAGCTAGCCATGAGCAGCCAGATCCGTCAGCTAGCCATGAGCAGCCAGATCGGTCAGCTAGCCATGAGCAGCCAGATCGGTCAGCTAGCCATGAGCAGCCAGATCGGTCAGCTAGCCATGAGCAGCCAGATCCGTCAGCTAGCCATGAGCAGCCAGATCCGTCAGCTAGCCATGAGCAGCCAGATCCGTCAGCTAGCCATGAGCAGCCAGATCCGTCAGCTAGCCATGAGCAGCCAGATCCGTCAGCTAGCCATGAGCAGCCAGATCCGTCAGCTAGCCATGAGCAGCCAGATCCGTCAGCTAGCCATGAGCAGCCAGATCCGTCAGCCAGCCATGAGCAGCCAGATCCGTCAGCCAGCCATGAGCAGCCAGATCCGTCAGCCAGCCATGAGCAGCCAGATCCGTCAGCCAGCCATGAGCAGCCAGATCAGTTAGCCAGCCATGTGCAGCCAGATCCGTTAGCCAGCCATGAGCAGCCAGATCTGTCAGCCAGCCATGGGCCGTCCCTCAGTCCGGAGCTGCAGTCCCTCAGTCCGGAGCTGCAGTCCCTCAGTCCGGAGCTGCCATTCCTCAGTCCGGAGCTGCCCCTTACCTTGGAGCTGCCCCTTACCCTGGTGCTGCCCCTTACCCTGGTGCTGCCCCTTACCCTGGTGCTGCCCCTTACCCTGGTGCTGCCCCTTACCCTGGTACTGCCCCTTATCCTGGTACTGCCCCTGACCCTGGTACTGCCCCTTACCCTGGTACTGGTCCTTAGTCCGGAGCTGTCCCTTAGTCCGGAACTCCCCCTTAATGCAATGGGGTTAATGTGGAGGGGGGTCGTTTGGAGGAAGCCTAGGAGGTGGTGTACTGTGGTGACGTGGGGACTACGACCAGAGCCGGAGCCGCCACCGTGGAGGGGAGCCCACCCAGACCCTCCCCTAGACTGTGTATGGTGCGCCCGGAGTTCGCGCCTCAAGGGGGGGGTTATGTCACGCCCTGGCCTTATTATTCTTTGTTTTCTTTATTATTTTAGTTAGGTCAGGGTGTGACATGGGGAATGTTTATGTTTTGTTGGTTTTGGGTGTTTATTTGGTAAAGGGGTTATGGGGTGTAGTAGATGGTTTTGTGTTGAGTGTAGATGTCTAGCGTTGTCTATGTTGGTTAGTTATCTAGGAGAGTCTATGGTTACCTGAATGAGTTCCCAATTAGAGACAGCTGATTTCGGTTGTCTCTGATTGGGAGCCTTATTTAGGGTAGCCATAGGCTCTCATTGGTGGTGGGTAATTGTCTATGTAAGAACGTTAGTAGCCTGTATGTTTGTGCACAACGTTTGTAGCTTCACGGTCGTTTTGTTATTTTGTTGTTTTGTTAAAGTGTTTTTGTGTCGTGTTCATCTTCATGTTAAAATAAAAGAAGATGGCATATTTTCCAACTGCTGCATTTTGGTCCGTTAATCCGCCACACGATCGTGACAGAATTACCCACCATAGGACCAAGCGGCATGGAAGGCGGCAACAGGACCTACCTACACAGGATCTCTGGAGATGGGAGGACGAATTGGAAGGAAAGGGACCTTGGGATCAACCTGGAGAATATCGCCTCTCTCGTGAAGAGCTGGAGGCAGCGAAAGCCGAGAGGAGGCGATATGAGGAGGCAGCACGGAGACAAGGCTGGAGACCCGTGAGTACAACCCCAAAATTTTTTGGGGGGGGCCTTAAAGGGAGTGTGGCGAAGTCAGGTAGGAAACCTGCGCCTACTCCCTGTACTTACCGTGGAGAGCGGGAGTACGGGCAGACACCGTGTTACGCAGTAGAGCGCACGGTGTCTCCTGTACGCGTGCATAGCCCGGTTCGGTACATTTCAGCTCCACGTATCGGCCGGGCTAGACTGAGCGTTGAGCCATATGTCATGAAGCCGGCCCAACGCATCTGGTCACCAGTGCGTCTCCTCGGGCCGGCGTACATGGCACCAGCCTTACGCATGGTGTCCCCGGTTCGCCTACATAGGCCGGTGCGGGTTATTCCACCTCCCCGCACTGGTCAGGCGACGGGGAGCATAGAACCAGGTAAGGTTGGGCAGGCTCGGCGTTCAAGGGAGCCAGTACGCCTGCACGGTCCGGTATTTCCGGCGCCACCTCCCCGCCCCAACCCAGTACCACCAGTGCCTCCTCCACGCACTAGCTATATGGTGCGTGTCTCCAGCCCTTTACCACCAGTGTCTAAACCACGCACCAAGCCTCCTGTGTGTCCCCAGAGTCCTGTGCGTCCTGTTGCTGCTCCCCGCACTAGCCCTGAGATGCGTGTCCCCAGCCCGGTGCCACCAGTCCCGGCACCACGCACCAGGCCTACAGTGCGCCTCAGCCGGCAGGAGTCTGCCGTCTGCACAGCAATGACTGAACTGCCCGTCTGCCAAGCGCCATCTGAGCCATCCGTCTCCCCAGCGCCATCTGAGCCATCCGTCTCCCCAGCGCCATCTGAGCCATCCGTCTGCAATGAGCCTGCAAAGCCGCCCGTCTGCCATGAGCCTGCAAAGCCGCCCGTCTGCCATGAGCCCACTGAGCCGTCCGCCAGACAGGAGCCGCTAGAGCCGCCAGCCAGACAGGAGCCGCTAGAGCCGTCCGTCAGACAGGATCTGCCAGAGCCGCCAACCAGACAGGATCTGCCAGAGCCGCCAACCAGACAGGATCTGCCAGAGCCGCCAACCAGACAGGAGCAGCCAGATCAGTCAGCCAGCCATGAGCAGCCAGATCCATCAGCCAGCCATGAGCAGCCAGATCCGTCAGCTAGCCATGAGCAGCCAGATCCGTCAGCTAGCCATGAGCAGCCAGATCGGTCAGCTAGCCATGAGCAGCCAGATCGGTCAGCTAGCCATGAGCAGCCAGATCGGTCAGCTAGCCATGAGCAGCCAGATCCGTCAGCTAGCCATGAGCAGCCAGATCCGTCAGCTAGCCATGAGCAGCCAGATCCGTCAGCTAGCCATGAGCAGCCAGATCCGTCAGCTAGCCATGAGCAGCCAGATCCGTCAGCTAGCCATGAGCAGCCAGATCCGTCAGCTAGCCATGAGCAGCCAGATCCGTCAGCCAGCCATGAGCAGCCAGATCCGTCAGCCAGCCATGAGCAGCCAGATCCGTCAGCCAGCCATGAGCAGCCAGATCAGTTAGCCAGCCATGTGCAGCCAGATCCGTTAGCCAGCCATGAGCAGCCAGATCTGTCAGCCAGCCATGGGCCGTCCCTCAGTCCGGAGCTGCAGTCCCTCAGTCCGGAGCTGCAGTCCCTCAGTCCGGAGCTGCCATTCCTCAGTCCGGAGCTGCCCCTTACCTTGGAGCTGCCCCTTACCCTGGTGCTGCCCCTTACCCTGGTGCTGCCCCTTACCCTGGTGCTGCCCCTTACCCTGGTGCTGCCCCTTACCCTGGTACTGCCCCTTATCCTGGTACTGCCCCTGACCCTGGTACTGCCCCTTACCCTGGTACTGGTCCTTAGTCCGGAGCTGTCCCTTAGTCCGGAACTCCCCCTTAATGCAATGGGGTTAATGTGGAGGGGGGTCGTTTGGAGGAAGCCTAGGAGGTGGTGTACTGTGGTGACGTGGGGACTACGACCAGAGCCGGAGCCGCCACCGTGGAGGGGAGCCCACCCAGACCCTCCCCTAGACTGTGTATGGTGCGCCCGGAGTTCGCGCCTCAAGGGGGGGGTTATGTCACGCCCTGGCCTTATTATTCTTTGTTTTCTTTATTATTTTAGTTAGGTCAGGGTGTGACATGGGGAATGTTTATGTTTTGTTGGTTTTGGGTGTTTATTTGGTAAAGGGGTTATGGGGTGTAGTAGATGGTTTTGTGTTGAGTGTAGATGTCTAGCGTTGTCTATGTTGGTTAGTTATCTAGGAGAGTCTATGGTTACCTGAATGAGTTCCCAATTAGAGACAGCTGATTTCGGTTGTCTCTGATTGGGAGCCTTATTTAGGGTAGCCATAGGCTCTCATTGGTGGTGGGTAATTGTCTATGTAAGAACGTTAGTAGCCTGTATGTTTGTGCACAACGTTTGTAGCTTCACGGTCGTTTTGTTATTTTGTTGTTTTGTTAAAGTGTTTTTGTGTCGTGTTCATCTTCGTGTTAAAATAAAAGAAGATGGCATATTTTCCAACTGCTGCATTTTGGTCCGTTAATCCGCCACACGATCGTGACACCCACTCTATTCTGGTTAGGGCCAGTTTGCGCTGTTCTATGAAGGGAGTAGTACACAGCGTTGTACCAGATCTTCAGTTTCTTGGCAATTTCTCTAATGGAATAGCCTTAATTTCTCAGATCAAGAATAGACTGACGAGTTTCAGTAGAAAGTCTTTTGTTTCTGGCCATTTTTAGCCTGTAATCCAACTCACAAATGCGGATGCTCCAGATACTCAACTAGACTAAAGAAGGTCAGTTTTATTGCTTCTTTAATCAGAACCACAGTTTTCAGCTATGCTAACATAATTGCAAAAGGGTTTTCTAGTGATCGATTAGCCTTTTAAAATGATAAACTTGGATTAGCTAACACAACGTGCCATTGGAACACAGGAGTGATGGTTGCTGATAATGGGCCTCTGTACCCTTATGTAGATTTTCCATTAAAAATCAGCCATTTCCAGCTACAATACTCATTTACAACATTAACAATGTCTACACTATATTTCTGATCAATTTTATGTTATTTTAATGGACAAAGAATTAGCTTTACTTTAAAAAATAAGGACATTTCTAAGTGACCCCAAACTTTTGAACAAACATTTGAACGGTAGTGTATATGTAGTGTATATGTCTCATTTCCAAATCTCCTCTTGTCATTCCCTAGTCATCGTTAGCGGTTCCCTACCTCTCCTCTGCTTCCCAAATAGGTATTCCAATAGAATACAATATTTGCTTTATTGGTCCATTTGGACTGAAAAGTCCTTATTTTTTTGCTGTCACAGTACCCAGACTGCCTCTGGAGCAATTAGGGGTAAAGTGCCATGCTCAAAGGCACAAAGGCGCTAGATAGCACATGGGATATTGAAGCCAGTAACCCTCCGGCTGTTGGTTCACCTCCCCCCAGTTGTCACCCGTAAACTGAGGGATTCCTCCTCGTCACCTCTAACCTGGAGACTACTACCGGCATCAAGTAATTCCCTACCTCTCCTCTCTTTCCCACACCACCTCTGACAATCGTGTTTGGTGTTGAAGCGGTTGTGGTTGCCCTCACAACCTCCATAGACAAACGGCCGGCACTCCCCGGAGCGGGGGTGGTAGTACCACAGCAGGACATACTCCCAACATCCCCCCTCTGACATGGGCTGCAGGCAGGGGTCAGGGGTCAAGTCTAAAGCAAAAGTAGAGGTAATATAACCTGGTCACAGATCTGTTTGTGCCAAACATGACGATGACTGTAGGAGCTAGACAGCACAAACAGATCTGGGACCAGGCTAATCACAAATTTATAGGAGTTAAGTATCAGAGAATTAAGAAAATCTTTTTGAGGCATGTTTGACAAGAGTGAACACATTCAAAAACACATAGAATTAGGAATATTATCCTCAGTGAATTAAAATCCTTTGTGTTAACCAAAGAAATAATGTTCATTGTGCTGTGATATCAAGCGCATGAGTCATTGTTAGATCTTCCATTAATTAAGTGAATAATATTTTTTTTATAGTTTTGCCTTTCAATGTGGGTTGCACATTCATTCATAAATTCTAGCACGCGCACACCAACACACTCTTATCTTTCTCATCCCGCATTGTGCCCCATACACTCCTCATTAAAGACTAATTATAAGAGAGAGAGAGAGAGAGAGAGAGAGAGAGAGAGAGGATTGACAGCGAGAGAGAGAGAGTGCAAGAAAAAAAATAATCAAAATGACAAGAGGAAGAAGTGGGAACAAGAGGAAGAGGAAAGACGGAGAGAGAAAAGAGAGAGATGGAAAGGAAAACAAGTTCCATTCATTCACCTGAGCCTGGCCCAACTCTCGGAACCCTTCTTCTCCTGTGCCTCAGTCCCCAATCCGCTCCCCTGTTGGCTCCAGAGTCTGAAGGCCGAGAGAACTCATTAGCTTACAGACAGGCAGATTCAAACATTTATCACTAAGTGGGGCCTGCTGCGTCCCACTCCTCTAATCAACACACAGGGCCCTTAAAAAATGTAAACTCTATTGGCCCTGGTCATAAGTATTACACTATACAGGGAATGGAGGGCCATTTGGAATACAGCCGTGGTCTGCAGACTTGGTCTGTTATACTGACTCTCTATAGGTTCACACTGGAGGATGACCAGGGAGACATGGAGGAAAGGATTTTTGACCAAGAAGACTAATGAAAGATGGAAATGTCTACGAATGTTCGTTATCTCCAAGTCAGATGTTTGTCTGTGACTGATACATTTTGCATGTAAATTACACTGCATTTACGGGGAGATCATGGAGTTTGTATTTTATTCCTATTTAACTTTTTTTTTATCAGGAAAATCAAGTCTGGTGTAATGGAATCAATGTAATTCTCCCAAAAGTGAAAACCCCGCCCATCTGGCACACCAGGCAAGTTCAATTAAATGCTCAGAGCATTTGAAAAGATAAATAATTTTGGAACTCAGGTCATATGTATATACCTATACGTTAAGCTAGATGACACGATCCCGGGCGCAGGATTACACATAACAATGGTGACATTGACATTGACAGGGGCAATGTGAGCCTTTGATTATTTCCGATCTCTTTGGTTCAATGGAACCTGAAATAGGGATTCAAATGGGATGAGAAGCCCAGTAGCCTAGGGCTGGCTAGGATAATGACCCGCGATAACACTGCTTTGATTGCTTCTTTCTGCCTCTCTCTCTCTTTCCCTCTGTCTTTGTCCTCGTCTTTTTCTACTCACAGTAATAAAGCATTCAGAATGGAGAGTCTAGCTTCAGGGTTGGGGTCAACTCTGGAGGTTAGTAAAAAGATGGATAGGATATTAGATTGGTCTAAGCGAGGGTCTCACCTAGGGACAAGGGCAGTGTTTACATGAAGGAAAAAACAGCTTATTATTTATTAGTTCCTCAAATAGGTGGGGTATAAACAATACTTTTCTGTGGATATTTGTCTGGAATTTCGACCCGAATAAGAACCAACCCCACAGTTTAAATATAATTTTATTCAACATTCGTGACAGACAAGAGATGTTTAGGTTTTCTTCTGTGTAAAAAAGTGTGGCTTTGCTGTACAGGAATGGAAAGCAGCATGACATCGGGACCAGGGGCATATATGTGGTCAGGAGCTTGGACCGCTACACCAGATACGGCACAAACTTCTAACTTTGACTTACCGGTAAGGTTGTCATCACCTGGGGTCCCCTCCTCTTGCAAGGGGACGGGGGGAGGAGTGGTTGATCCTACCAGCTCCTTTTCAAGTATTTTCTTGTCCTCTTCCTCCTCTCCCATCTCATCCTCAGGTAGGCTGCGAGTGAGGATGGATATAGGCTCGTCCGGATCCCTCTCAAACATGCTCTCAGCATCCGGGTCCTTGGACTTCACCATAAACTTCAAGTCCATCCCTGCAACAACCACAGACAGAATAGTCAGTGTTTCCCCTACCATTGAATAAACATGAGCCTGCCTTAAAGAGGCTTTTACTGGATTCAATTGACAATTTCATAGTCAGACATTCACACCTCGCCTGGAAACTAATGGAGGAAATTTGATGATAATTTGATATGATATGTTGACACAAAACGAATTCTCTACTTTAATGATGTTCACTACAGATAAGGCAACAATGCCTTTCTCCTCAAAGTTGTGGAGGTGTAAACTAAAGATGCGTTTGACCCTGTGGCTGTATGGCCCTCTGGGTTCTGGTGTGTGGTATGATGGTTTATGAGTCTGGTGTTTGTGAATGACTCCGGTCGGTCACGGTGTCCCCTCTCTCAACGGGCCATTCCACAGAGAGGGCACACCAGATGGCAGAACACACAGGGGTGCCATGCCGCAGCAGTGGGACTTTTAGAATGTACAACAGCCACACAGACCTGCATGCGCACACACAGCCAAACACAGAAACACTCACCGCACTGGTTCACAACCTCTTGGTTGACCAGCTCCTTCACCTCCTCGGCCTGAGAACAGAGAGAGCATTGTGCTGCTTAGACCCTGTCTTCAACCAAGCTGTCTGTCAATATAAATATGTCTTAGGCCAGGCAGGTGTCAAACGTGTGTATGGGAATAAGTAAGATGTATTTACAGAGAGTCCGGGTTCCCCTTTCTCTCCCTTTAGTCCCTCGTTTCCGAGCTCTCCCTGGAAAAGACACAGTGGTTATTATCACAGCAATTATTACTGTCACCCAGCCTCGTGACAGTAACTCCCATTAGGTATTGATACATGAACAACAACATGTGTGTGAGTGTTATGTGTCTGGTCTATGAAGTAGCTTACACTGCCTCCTCTTTGTCCCGGACTTCCAGGTGGTCCTGTCTGACAAGGCTTCCCTCTGCCTCTCCTGCCCCTCTCTCCCTGGGACAACACAGCAAAATGGAGACCGCTCTTACTCACACAGGTGCTGCGCGTGCTAGTGAGCCCACGCACATGTGCTCTCACAGGCACATGCACAAACAGGCAGGCACACTGATAGGCACACACACAGATAGATAAACACACACAAAGATAGACACACAGAGATAAACACACACACACAGATAGACACACACTCTCTCACATATAAATACAATTACGTATTTATATTACGTACTTCGCTAATACGTACTTCACTATTACGTACTTCACTATTACGTACTTCCCTAATACGTACGTCACTATTACGTACTTCACTATTACGTACTTCCCTAACACGTACTTCACTATTACGTACTTCACTATTACGTACTTCCCTAATACGTACTTCACAATTACGTACTTCACTATTACGTATTTCACTATTACGTACTTCCCTAATACGTACTTCCCTAATACGTACTTCCCTAATACGTACTTCCCTAATACGTACTTCCCTAATACGTACTTCACTACTACGTACTTACCTATTATCTACTTCCCTTCTACCTACTTCACTATTACGTACTTCCCTTCTACCTACTTCCCTTCTACCTACCTACCTCCCTTCTACCTACTTCCATTCTACCTACTTCCATTCTACCTACTTCCCTTCTACCTACTTCCCTTCTACGTACTTACCTAATACGTACTTACCTAATACGTACTTACCTAATACGTACTTACCTAATACGTATTTCACTATTACGTACTTCACTATTACGTACTTCCCTATTACGTACTTCCCTATTACGTACTTCTCTAATACGTACTCCACTATTACGTACTTCACTATACGTACTTCCCAAATACGTACTTCACTATTACGTACTTCCCATATACGTACTTCACTATTACGTACTTCCCTAATAAGTACTTCACTACTACGTACTTCCCTAATAAGTACTTCACTACTACGTACTTCCCTAATACGTACTTCCCTAATACGTACTTCCCTACTACGTACTTCCCTACTACGTACTTCCCTACTACGTACTACCCTGCTACGTACTTCCCTACTACGTACTTCCCTACTACGTACTACCCTGCTACGTACTTCCCTACTACGTACTTCCCTACTACGTACTTCCATACTATGTACTACCCTGCTACGTACTACCCTGCTACGTACTTCCCTACTACGTACTTCCCTACTACGTACTTCCCTACTACGTACTACCCTACTACGTACTAACCTGCTACGTACTTCCCTACTACGTACTTCCCTACTACGTACTTCCATACTATGTACTTCCCTACTACGTACTTCCCTACTACGTACTACCCAGCTACGTACTTCCCTACTACGTACTTCCCTACTACGTACTACCCTGCTACGTACTTTCCTATTACGTAGTTGCCTAAATAAAGCCCAACCCGATCATTAGGCTTACCTCTCTAGTTATCCTATAAATATCTAACATATCCAGATGTTTTGTGATAAAACGTCCCCTTGGAACATCATTACGTCCTTTCCATCCCTTCTCTCCTATCAACATAAAGAGGCTGCTAATTGTGGCTGAAAGGAGCCATTAGCATAGAGGTTTGGTTAGTGTTCCCGCCGCATCAGAAAATAGACCCATTTCTGTGTCTTAATTATGCTTCTATTCCTTCCTATGCGTTGCTATACATAGGAATGTTGTCTACTGCCTGTCTATCTACGTATCTGACAGGCATTCTGCTAGGTGGACAATGTGCCTGATAGAATCAGGCTTGTTTTATCTAATCATCATGATGTGTGTTTCTTTTGTTGATTTTTTTAACTTTTGTGGAAAGTGGATATTTTAATGTGCACTCTGACTGGGTAAAACTGGGTTTTGGGGTTGGTGGGCTGTGGTTGTTATGCATGAAGGAAGGACAGGCAGACAGGCAGACAGGCAGACTGACTGGGGCAGACTGACTGGGGCAGACTGACTGTGACAGACCAGGAGGTTTGGTCAAGACGTTTACACAGATCAGACACGGACAGAGTAGGATTAGCTTGGTTTCAAGGGTGTTAATTTAAATAATAAATCAAAAAGAAAAGGATATGTCTCCCCTATGAGACCCTCTCCGGGATACCGCCTTCTGGGCTCCGGGTCTTGCTGTACAAAAACTGAACTCCCTCCTCATACCTCTGTAACCGTCCCCAACTATACGGCAGTCCTTTCTTCCCCCACTCCCTTGAGTGCTGCCCTTCTGGCAGCTTTATGGGCCTTGCACAGCTGGTGAGCAATCAGCCCCTGATTACTCACCAACTCCCAATCAGCCCCAATTAGTCCTGGCCGGAGAGCCCGTCGATACCTGGCACATCCAGCAGATGGAGCCATCGCCTCGTGATGTATACTCCGTCTGTCACCAGGCCTCAATGAGTCTTCCCCCCCCCCCCCCCCCCCCCCCCCTTAGCTCTGTACGCCCCTCCTAGCTCTGGGAGAGGACTGTCATCAGTGTGACGTGTCTCCCTTCTCGTTAAAGCATCCGCGTTTCCATGCTTCGCCCCTGACCTGTGCACAACAGAAGCGAAGCGTTGAAGGGACAAGAGCCACCTGGTGACCCGATCGTTTGTGTCCCTTCCCCTGGCCATCCAGACCTTGGGAGCATGGTCCGTGACCAGGGTGAAGTGGGTACCTAACAGGTAATACTTGAGTTTCTAGCACCCACTTTACCGCTAGACACTCTTTCTCAACAATTGAGATTTTTGTTGATGTACATGATGGGGTGCTCTTCCCCATCGTGTATCTGGGACAGAACGGCCACTAGTCCCGTATCACATGCATCCGTCTGGACCACCATCGGCACCTGGAAATCGGGCGTTATGAGAATCGGATGGGAGCACAGCGCTTCCTTCAGACGGCTGAACGCCGCTTCTGTCTCGTCTGTCCATTTCACTGTTTTCGGGAGACGGGCCCTGGTTAGATCGGTGAGGGGGGAAGCTATAGCTGCAAAGTTGGGGATAAACCGGCTACAGTATCCTGCCAGTCCCAGGAAGGACTTGACCTGTGTCTTGGTGTGTGGAACGGGCCAGTCACGTACCGCGTGAACCTTCCTCTCCTGGGGCTTGATGTTCCCCCGTCCGGTCAAATACCCCAGGTACTCCACCTACTTGAACCCTAGTTTGCATTTCTTGGGGTTTGCGGTCAACCCAGCTTGTCTGAGTGCGTCCAGCACCGCCTGGAGGCGCGTCAGGTGCTCTTCCCAACCTTGGTTGTGGATGATGATATCATCCAGATAGGCCACTGCGTACTGCTGGTGGGGTTGAAGCACTCTGTTCATCAGTCGCTGGAATGTGAGCGGGGCTCCGTGAAGACCGAACGGGAGCACCCGGTACTGATACAAACCATCTGGTGTCGAGAACGCCGTCTTCTCCCGGGAGGAGGCTGCCAACGGTACCTGCCAATAACCTTTGGTCAGGTCAAGGGTGCTGATGTACCAGGCCTTTCCCAATCGGTTGATGAGCTCGTCCACCATCGGCATGGGGTAGGCGTCGAATAAGCTTATGTCGTTCACACCCCGGAAATCATTACAGAAGCGGAGGCTACTGTCCGGTTTGGGCACCAACACGATGGGGCTGCACCATGCACTGTGGGACTCTTCAATGACCCCCATCCTCAGCTTAGCCTCCACTTCTTGTTTCACGGCCTTCCTTCGGGCCTCCGGAATCCGATATGGCCTCTTACGTACCGTTTCCCCGGGCCGGGTACGGATGTGGTGTTCAATGAGGGTCGTGCGGCCCGGCTTCTCGGAGAACACCGCTGTGTGCCGATCGACGAGCTCCCTGAGCCCTTGCTTCTGGTCCGGTCGAGGTCCTCATTGCTCGGGACCACCACTGGTACCGTTGGCGTCTTGGGTCCCTACCATAACACGGCCAAGGCTGTCCTCTCGTACCACTTCAACAGGTTCACGTGGTAAATCTGTTGGGGTTTCTGTCTCCCCGGTTGCCGTACGCGGTAATTGACAGGTCCCAACTTCTCACCTTGTATGGCCCGTGTCATGTTGCCAGGAACTTACTTTCAGCCGTGGGGATTAAGACCAACACCTTGTCTCCCACCTGGAATTCTCTGGGCTGGGCTCCCCAATTGTAGACCTGGGCTTGGGCGCATAGAGGAGTTCGAAAGGGGAAAACCCAGTGGAGGACTGGGGTACTTCTCGGATTGAGAACATTAGGTGGGGTAGTAGCTGGTCCCAGTTCTTCCCGTCCTGCTCGATGACCTTACGCAGCATTTGTTTGAGCGTTTTATTGAAGCGCTCGATGAGCCCATCCGTCTGCGGGTGGAGGTCCGGATCTGCTTGATCTGCAGGAGAGCACACAACTCTTTCATTAGGCGGGACATAAACTCAGTACCTTGGTCTGTCAGGATCTCGTTTGGGATGCCCACCCGGCTAAAAAGGTGGAACAGCTCCCGGGCGATTCCTTTGGATACCGCCGCCCGTAGGGGAATGGCCTCGGGATACGGGGTGGCATAATCTACTATCACCAGGATGTACCAGTGTCCTTGTGCTGTTTTTACCAGGGGTCCCACTATGTCCATGGCGATGTGTTCAAAGGGCACCCCAATGATCGGTAGGGGGACCAATGGGTTTCGGAAGTGGGCTTTCGGGGCAGTGAGTTAACACTCCGGGCAGCTGCGACAGTAGTCTTCCACGGCCCTCCTCATCCCAGCCAGTGGAACCGGGCGGCAATCCGTTCCCTAGTCTTCTCCATTCCCAGGTGCGCCCCCAACAGGTGGGTGTGGGCCAGATGAAGAATGGTTCCCACGTACCGTCGGGGCAGCAACAATACCTCTCGAAGTTCCCCCTATTGGCGCGACACCTGATATATAAAAGGTTATTCTTGATTTGGAAATGGGGGTATCGCCAGTCACTCACCCCGGAAGTAGCTGTCCATCCACCGCTATCACTTGGGCTGCGGCGGCTTTCAAGTTCGGATCCTCCCACTGGGCCATCCTGAATTGTCCCCTCAGTTGGCCCCCAGCGGGTATCTCGATTGGCCCCTCAAAATCGAGGAGGGAGAGGCTGAGCTCCTCCTCCAGTGGTTCGCCAGGGGGGTCAGGTTCCGGCGCCCCCTCCGACTCCGGACCTGTAGATACAGATTGGTTAACCGGTTGCTTCCGGGCCGCACAGGTGATGGGTCGTCCCCGCTCTCTTCTTCGGCCGGCTCGTATCTTTTTCCTCAACTTGTGCCTCCATAGGGCCACGAACAGCGGACAATCGCGTCCACTAGGAGAGGTACCGGAAACTCTGGTACTGCACCCACCATCATCTGGCAGCTCCCTTGTGGCATCACGATGTTGGTCCATACGGTTGGATAACGCTTTGTGTCACCATGAACACAGGAAATGGACATCTCCCTACCCCGTTCGGTCTCCTGGTTCAGCAGGCTCGTGGCTACGAGCGTAACCATACTTCCGAAGTCTAATAGCGCTTCCGTGTCGTGTCCGTCAACCTTCACCGGGACCATGGGTGCAGTTGATTCGTGGTGCGTCCAACAGGAGGTGACATAGTTCACGGCGTGACTCACCTCGCCTCCGGGGCTAGCTGATGGCATCGACTCCTCTCGAGCCGGGCAATTCCAGACAATGTGCTCCCGGGCGCCACACTCAAAACACCTCCATCTACCTGGGGTCGTCGGTGGCGAGTCGGCCCTACCCCAGCCGTCTCTCCACGGGTTTGTGGTCCTTTGGCCCTGCTGACTGTCGGTTCGGGGGATACAGCGGTGAGGCTGTCCTTCCGTCTCCCTCGAACGGGTCGCCGACTCGTCCCGGCTCCCACTCAGCAGGGCCTGAGTGTTCTGATGCGTCTCCACTGCTTCCAGCAGGCCCTCCAAGGTCTGGGGCGCGCATAGACTCGCTGCCCTCTTCATGTCGTGGGGTAGCCCCCGTAAGAAGCGATCTAGGACCATTTTGTAGAGGATGGAAAGGGTGGATACATTGGTTAGGAGCCATGCCCTGGTGAGGCGCAGTAGGTCGCTCATCTGTGCTCGGGGGGATGCCTCGGGTACGAACCTCCAGTCGTGGTACCGTTGAGCTCGATGGGCCAGGCTGTACCCGTAGCGGCTGAGTATCTCCCGTTTGAGTCCGTCATAGTTAGCCGCCTGTTCGTCGTTCAGGTCCCAATATGCCTTTTGGGCTTTCCCAGAAAGGAACGGTGCCAGCAGACTAGTCCACGTCGGCCTTGGCCATCCTTCCCGTAGCGCTGTCCGTTCAAACGTACAGAGGTATGTTTCAATGTCATCGTCTTCCGTTAGCTGGATTAAAAACTGGTTGGGATGTGATTCAGGAGACACTCCTCCTTGCAGCTTCCTGATTTCCTCAACGAGGCGGACGTTTTGTAGTCGCTGTTCCTCCAGTGTTTGTTCCTGAACCGCCTGTTGTGCTTGTTGGGTCCAGACGAACTGAGCTATCAACTCGTCCATGCTGATGCTGTGTAAACGTCAACCCTGATCTGACCACGTTATCAGAATGCCCGCATTCTCCACCACTTGTGGCAGACCAGGGGGTTTGGTCAAGACGTTTACACAGATCAGACACGGACAGAGTAGGATTAGCTCGGTTTCAAGGGTGTTAATTTAAATAATAAATCAAAAAGAAAAGGATATGTCTCCCCTATGAGACCCTCTCCGGGATACCGTCTTCTGGGCTCCGGGTCTGGCTGTATCCTGTCGGGTACAAAAATTGAACTCCCTCCTCATACCTCTGCAACCGTCCCCAACTATACGGGAGTCCTTTCTTCCCCCACTCCCTTGTGTGCTGCCCTTCTGGCAGCTTTATGGGCCTTGCAGAGCTTGAGCCCGTCGAGACCTGGCACGTCCAGCAGATGGAGCCATCGCCATCGTCCAACAGATGGAGCCATGTATACTCCGTCTATCACCAGGCCTCGACGAGTCTCCCTCTGGTGGCTGACCTGCTGTACGACACAATACAGACACAGACAGACAGACACACAGAGAACACACAAAATTGTGCTTCCATGACACTAATATACAATAGGTTACCGGAAGCAAGGTTACTATAGTTTGGCGATTTAAGATGAGTTTTTATTTATATTTGTTTTTAGATATTTATTTGAAATTCGGTTTAGTTTCAGTTCGTTTTCAGAAATGATTTACTGGTTTCTATTTATGTTCAGTTTGATAAAAACCTTTCTATTTCATTTCTAGAGGATTTAGTTTCTGTAAACATGCCCTCCTTTACCTCTTCCAGGTATTTCCGCAGCTCACACCGGGCACTTAATGCCTTGTCAGGTTGACCCTCCGACTGGACCGTGACCACAGACACAATCTGCGATGCGAGGAAGCTATATTACTGAAGCACTGTGGTCAAGATGCTTGCCGGATTCTTCCTGGGGTCCTGCTGGTCCACGGCTGTACTCTCTGATTTGCTGAAGTACAAAAGATTCTTCTGCCCTCCATCTCTGTTGAGCGAAGTGCCAGAGACACACTTGTGTCCATCAGGCAAGCTGCTGCAGGGGTTGGATTGAAGTTGGCTGCCATTCAGTATGCATGCGAAACACTCATGCAGTGACTTCAGGAGGACCTGTGCCAACTATTTTGCAACAGTAGTTGACTGCAAGTGTGCCTCAAGGTTGAGAGGGCACAACACCACATCAGTTTGAAGTTGGTCGGTGTGGATTGCGAACGGCTCCATTAACTTCACAAGCTGTTCTAGCTTGGCCCACTCACGCTCCGTGCTCGCCCTTGGATTTCTTCCCTGTTAGCAAGTGATGGCTAGTGATGCACAAGCTAGGCCTATACCTTCAGATTCAGAAGCTCGAAAACACCATTTGAAATTAGATTTTTGCCTAAAGTTTAGTTATTTTAGTTAGTTTTGCAGGCAAATATGATAGTTTCAGTATAGTTTTAGTTTTTCAAATGTTTTTTTTTGGTTTTCAATTTACTATAAAGTTTTTCAAATTTTAGTTTTTATTTTATTTTCAGTTTTTGTTTACTATAATAACCTTGACTGGAAGGCAACCTCAATCTACCTTGGTTCCTGTCTCTCCCTTGGACCCATTACGTCCTGGTCGCCCCCCCACTCCATCATTTCCTGGTGTCCCTGCTGACCCCTTAAACCCAGGGAACCCTGGGAAACCAGTGGCGCCCTGCACAAGACAGGGACAACATGAATGGTGCATGATGGGAGAAAACATAATGCTTCAAGAACTATATGAATATTTCCACATTCTTCTGTAGTACATAGACTATTAAGTCATCATTTCAATATTGTTTTTACATGTGATTTGAACAAACCTTCTCTCCTATTAGTCCTGGTGCTCCCTCTACTCCATTGATACCCCCGTCCCCTTTTTCACCCTACACATCAACACAAAACATCACAATCAACACTTTTCAGAAGATAACTGAGAATGATTTTGATTTGTGTGTGTGTGTGTTTGTGTATAAATAATAAATAAATAATTAGGTGGGTGCTTGGCACCCTCGGAGAGTGGGATCATTGTGTGTGTGTGTGTGTGTGTGTGTGTGTGTGTGTGTGCGTGCGTGCGTGCGTGCGTGCGTGCGTGCGTGTGCCTACCTTCCGTCCTGTGAGTCCATTAAGCCCTGGATGTCCTGGGGTTCCAGGAATACCCATCTCTCCCTGTGTCAAACAACAATTAAATACTTACATTTTCACTGAAACTGTGTCTAAAACTGTGCAACTATTGACCATAGTCTGACTGTGGCCTACTAGGTCAGACAATTGAACCGTATACTAAATTGTATGCAGCGTATGGCAGCTAGTTGGCACTACTGTAAACAAATACTTTTGTTGGTCAGTGGCACTGACAATGCTTCCTGGAGCACATTGTGTTGTTGTGATTATTGTATTGAATCCCACAGCAGGCAACTCACCTTTTCTCCATCTAGCCCAGTGCTTCCTATGCGTCCAGGTAGGCCTCGGAATCCCTGTGCAGCAACCACAACCGACACCAAGAGTTACCTTTGATCATTGCATTACTATCTCATTAACATGCCTAATACGTTATGATCAAGCCCTCACCTTCTCTCCTGTCTGCCCAGTATCCCCCGGTAAGCCAGGTTCACCTCTGTCACCCTAGGAATAGAATACCAGAACAGAACAGAATTACTGTATAATGAATCACAGATGACAGGTTCTATTTGTCTAGTCTCTAAATTCTATGCTCTGTGCCACACTCTCCTCACCTGATCTCCCTTCTGTCCCTGGAGTCCCATGTCTCCTTTGGCTCCTGTGGCTCCATCCAATCCATCGTCCCCATTACGACCCTGTGACAACAACAAGCCAATCAACAAAGCCTGTTTTTGACCACATGCCAAGCCACCATAGTATATATACAGTTATACAGACACTGTTTATATATTAAACTGTTAAAGTGTGTTAGATAAATACCCACCACTTCTCCATTGACTCCAGGCTCGCCAGTATCTCCCTGGAAGCACAGAACAACTGTGAGCATACACATAAGAAGCATAGATAACAGTGGTTCCATGTAGCCTGTAGATTAATACATGCTGTATTCCCTACTGACCTTTTGGCCCACTGGTCCACGGGCCCCAAACAGCCCCATGGCTCCTTTGGCGCCTGCCTCTCCTTTGAGGCCCTTCAGATGGAGAACAAACAAAAAGCTGAATGTGAAAACACTATGTGCTTTGGCTTCCATGTTTTGGGAAATGTATTTTCTTTTTCTGTTTGTCTCTCTTTCTTTACATCTATTAACAATCTTTGTTTCTCTCTTTTTCCACATAAAATGTTCTGTCATCAATCATTAGGAAGCACCTTGAACCCCGGGGGCCCATCCTCGCCCTTCTCTCCTTTATCTCCATCGAAACCTGGGGAGCCTCGCTCTCCCTGAAACAAACAACCAAACAACAGATAAACATTGTCTTCAAAGGGGAAACACACAAAGTGAAAATGCAAAAGCTATCTCTCTAAAATATATATTTTTTAATGAGGATTGCTCTGGAACTAAAACTAGCATTCAAAATAAATTGTGGAGGACTTGTTTAGGGGACTTGTTTCTCACCCCTTCTCCTTTTAAGCCCTTGTAGCCTCTCGGTCCCTGGATTTGGAGGGGGCTTCCCTAAACATAAAGAACGTACATCATATGTGAATTAATCATATACAAAACACTATTTGTGTAGTACTTATGTCATGTTTGGCTTACCCTTTCTCCTTGTATTCCTGTTAAACCTCTGTCACCCTGTGAAAATATATTTTATGAAAGGAATCAATGGCTTATAACATTCATACAATAATTGATTGATTGACAATATTTGTATTTTAGTGTCATACACCAAATGGTACCTAGCCTGTATGGGTTTATGAGACACTATTAATTTGAAGTCTGTGCGTAGAAAACACTAACTATATACTATATGGCTGTTTCAGGTAGTTACATAAAAACATTGACTCTTCCTTTTCAAAGACTCCACATCCCTATATACACAGAAAAATGGACTGAAGTTAATTGAAATAGACTGGCCACATGGTGAGTGTTGAAACATGTTTCAAAAAGAGGGTTCTAAAGAGGGTTCTAAAGAGGGATTGAAGAGACAGAAGTGACTAGAGTGATAACACTTCAATAGAACGAGCAGAGAATTTGACTGAACGCTGAAACACCGGGCTGTCAAAACCATCTTTAAAACTGTCTCTGAAGTAAAAAATATCTAAAGTATCTGGAGAACCTGAGTGGAAGTATCAAAGTATTTAGTAAGACCCACTCAATCACATACATTTTAAAAATATAGTCTACCAAAATTATCACGCCATCAAAGAAGTAACCGTCAACGTACCTTTGCTCCTTTGCTGCCCGGGAAGCCCTTGGGACCCTAAGTAAAAGAGGTCAAAGGTAAAGGTAGCTATGAAACAAATGTCCTGTACCAGAGGAGGCTGGTGGGGGGAGCTATAGGGGGACAGGATCATTGTAATGGCTGGAATGGACTAAATGGAATAGTATCAAACACATCAAACATATGGAAACCACGTTGGACTCCGTTACATTTATTCCATTCCAGACATTACAATGAGCACGTCCTTCTATATCTTCTTCCACCGGCCTCCTCTGGACTGTTCATGTCATGAAAGGTGATGATGTTAACTCACAGTGTGTCCTGGGGCTCCTAAGACTCCTGCAATACCCTTTTCACCCTGTCACAAACAAACACATCACAAATATTATACTGAACAAAAAGATAAATGCATCATGCTAAAATGTCAAAGATTTTACTGAGTTACACTTCATATAAGGAAATCAGTCAATTTAAATAAATAAATGAGGCCCTAATCTATGGATTTCACATGACTGGGAATACAGATATGTATCTGTTGGTCACGGATACCTTCAAAAAACGAATAAGTAGGAGCGTGGATCAGAAAACCAGTCAGTATCTGGTGTGACCACCATTTGCCTCATACAGCGCTACACATCTCCTTCGCACCAAATTCTCTAAAATGACGTTGGAGGCGGCTTATGGTAGAGAAAGGTTATTATCTGGCAACAGCTCTTGTGGACAATCCTGCAGTCAGCATGCCAATTGCACACTCCTCAAAACTTGTCATCTGTGGCATTGTGTTGTGTGACAAAACTGCACATTTTAGAGTGGCCTTTTATTGTCCCAGCACAAAGTGCACCTGTGTAATGATCATGCTGTTTATTCAGCTTCTTGATATGCTACACCTGGCAGGTGGATGGATTATCTTGGCAAAGGAGAAATGTTGACTAACAGGGATGTAAACAAATTTGTGCACCAAATTTGAGAGAAATAACCTTTTTGTGCATATGGAAAATGTATGGGATCTTTTATTTCAGCTCATGAAACATGGGACCAACACTTTACATGCTGCGTTTATATTTATGTTCAGTGTAAATGTGTGCATATTGTGCCATCCTGTTGTGACGAGCAGCATTTCTATCTTTTACAATGCTGCCTCGGATCTCTCTCTGAGGTTAATTCCATCTCTCTGAGGTAATTAAGTCCATTGTTCCGTCTCACCCTGCGACCTGTGATCCCAACCACACCCCTGGCACCTGGTTCCCCCGGGATACTGTCACCCTGTTGGGAACAAGAAGAAGTGAATGCTAATGTTATTATCTCCTCATATACAACATGACAACGACAACAACAACACCACCACCAAGCAGGCTAATGTCTTACCTTTTCTCCTTTCGTACCAGGTAGACCAGGTGGACCCTTTGAGAAACAGAAAGCATCCATTATGTTACATGATAACCATAGGAAGGCAAACAATGCCTAGGGCAAGTTATATTTCACCATACCTCTATTCCAAGTTTCCCTTTAGCTCCTGGAGTCCCGGGTGATCCATTCTTACCCCTTCTACCTCTGTCCCCCTACAGATGAACAAAAACAGTACACATCATACTTTATCTCAATTATCTTCCTACTTAGTAGGCAGTATTTTTGCTCTTTGAAAACATATATCTTTGTTTTGGCTTTCTGGCTAGTGGTGAATTTGACAAAAATGTGGCTGCAACATTTTTTGGAATACATGATCTGACCAGGAAATAGACTGAAAGTACAAGGTGTTGAGTTTATTAAAACTACAGTACAAGGTGTTGGGTTTATTAAAACTACAGTACAAGGTGTTGGGTTTATTAAAACTACAGTACAAGGTGTTGGGTTTATTAAAACTACAGTACAAGGTGTTGGGTTTATTAAAACTACAGAATAAGGTGTTGGGTTTATTAACAATACAGTACAAGGTGTTGGGTTTATTAAAACTACAGTACAAGGTGTTGGGTTTATTAAAACTACAGTACAAGGTGTTTATTAAAACTACAGTACAAGGTGTTGGGTTTATTAACACTACAGTACAAGGTGTTGGGTTTATTAAAACTACAGTACAAGGTGTTGGGTTTATTAAAACTACAGAATAAGGTGTTGGGTTTATTAAAACTACAGTACAAGGTGTTGAGCTTATTAAAACTACAGTACAAGGTGTTGGGTTTATTAAAACTACAGTACAAGGTGTTGGGTTTATTAAAACTACAGTACAAGGTGTTGGGTTTATTAAAACTACAGTACAAGGTGTTGAGCTTATTAAAACCACAGTACAAGGTGTTGGGTTTATTAAAACTACAGTACAAGGTGTTGGGTTTATTAAAACTACAGTACAAGGTGTTGGGTTTATTAAAACTACAGTACAAAGTGTTGGGCTTATTAAAACTACAGTACAAGGTGTTGAGCTTATTAAAACTACAGTACAAGGTGTTGGGTTTATTAAAACTACAGTACAAGGTGTTGGGTTTATTAACACTACAGTACAAGGTGTTGGGTTTATTAAAACTACAGTACAAGGTGTTGGGTTTATTAAAACTACAGTACAAGGTGTTTATTAAAACTACAGTACAAGGTGTTGGGTTTATTAAAACTACAGTACAAGGTGTTGGGTTTATTAAAACTACAGTACAAGGTGTTGAGTTTATTAAAACTACAGTACAAGGTGTTGGGTTTATTAAAACTACAGTACAAGGTGTTGGGTTTATTAATACTACAGTACAAGGTGTTGGGTTTATTAAAACTACAGTACAAGGTGTTGGGTTTCTTAAAACTACAGTACAAGGTGTTGGGTTTCTTAAAACTACAGTACAAGGTGTTGGGTTTATTAAAACTACAGAATAAGGTGTTGGGTTTATTAAAACTACAGTACAAGGTGTTGGGTTTATTAAAACTACAGTACAAGGTGTTGGGTTTATTAAAACTACAGTACAAGGTGTTGGGTTTATTAAAACTACAGTACAAGGTGTTGGGTTTATTAAAACTACAGTACAAGGTGTTGAGTTTATTAAAACTACAGAATAAGGTGTTGAGTTTCTTATAACTAGAGTACAAAGCCTTCCAGTAATCAGGACAAACTCCTTGCCCCAGGTTGAAGGGATGGTCGGGGAGCTCCTCACCTCTCTCCCCGCCTCTCCTGGGTCTCCTGGTTGGCCCCTCAGGCCCTGAGAACCTGAGATACCGGGGTTACCGCGGATTCCCTGGATACCCTGAGCACCAGAAGGCCCCATTTCACCAGGCTCACCCTGACAGAGGGAGTAGGAGAGCCATGCAGAAACAGACAGAAAGAGAGACAGACAGGCAGACACAGACAGAAAGAGAGAATGAGACAGAGATAGAGAGAGACAGATAGGCAGACAGACAGAAGGAGAGAAGAAGAGTCAGAGGAACAAAGATAGAAAGGGATTTTTTTTGCATTTCTCTAATAACTACACTGGTATAACTACAATTATAATTCCCTTGCAGTTATTAATTCCATACGTTCGAGTGTTTTTGCTTTGTAAATGGAAGATAACAACAATTCATAAATTAATTGACAAAGAAAGAGACAGAAAGACAATCCCAGAGAGAGGGTGGCAGGACAGCTAATAGGAGACAGATAAGGACAGTGTTGGTATTTCTCTAGCAGCTACTGAAGTTCAGTGTTTCCTCTAGACTATTGTATCTCCATAGCAACAATCAGGCCCTCAGGTGGCAAAATTGTCAATTGAAGCCAGTTAAAGCTAAATAGACTTTGACTATGTAGAGGGGCAGAGCTAAGTGATGGTGTGGGAGTCTACCTTAGTTCCGGGTGGACCAGCCTGTCCCACAGGACCTCTGTGGCCAATACCTGGCTCACCCTAAAAGCACAACAACACAACAATGTCAATAGGATACATTTCATTTGCAAATATACAGTACAGTGTGCAGGAGTCCTGCTAGTTAGATATTTCAATAAATAAAAATAGTTAAATGTTCAAAACATGATTTCTTAAAAAGAGGTTGGTTCGGGCTTTGCTCTATCACATTAGTGAATTGGAAAAGCATTTACCTTGTGTCCCTTTTCACCAAGTTCCCCCTGGTAGAACGAAGAGAGTTGTCAACAAATCAGTTACAAAGTGATTGTTATTCAAGTGAATTCTCTCCATATGTCTCTGTCTGCGTCTCGTGCACCAAAATAGTACCATCACATTCAGACAGCCGGAGGGGGAAAAAAGCCCATAGAGTTTTTCAAGGATCTGTTTTGTATCGATGCCGCCAACTAACAGACGGAATTATTAATACCACATGATTAATCCACTGCGTAATGAGGGGATCAGAAATAGAACTCTGGGGACATCAAAGACCAACATTCTGAGCGCTGGTTTGACTGACAGGAGAGCAGAGAGACATGGACAAACTTATAGGGGAAGATGTGGGTAGGTAAATAGGTGTGTGTGTGTGTGTGTGTGTGTGTGTGTGTGTGTGTGTGTGTGTGTGTGTGTGTGTGTGTGTGTGTGTGTGTGTGTGTGTGTGTGTGTGTGTGTGTGTGTGTCTGTGTGTGTGTGTCTGTGTGTGTCTGTGTGTGTGTCTGTGTGGGTGTGTGTAAGACACTGATAATGAGACGAGGGTAGGAGGGGAGCGAGGATACGTTTGATGTTGTGACCTGGTGACATTGACACTGTGTTCGGAAGTAAGGACAGATTGGGTTGAAATGACATGAAGGTCTCCTTTATTAAAGGTTTGACTTGATTTCTAAGAGAGCTACAGACTATAACATGTAGTTCTCTTCATGTTGGTGGTGTGAACTGTCTGCCATGCACAAGGTATCACTGATCAACATATTAATAATACATTGTCTACAAACTTCTTATACAGCCTTTACAAACTATGTATAAAGGATTCCTTATTGCAACGTGGTACTGTAGAGATATGGGGGCAGATTCAGGACATCTTGTTCTTTCACTCCATTTGAAGACACTGTTTTATTTGAAAATGATTGGTAATCACCTTCGGTCCCGGAAGTCCATTTTCACCCGGTGCACCCTTTAGAAAACAGAAGGAACCACTCAAAAAGGAACACAAAAAGGAACCTGATAGAAATGCGTGATAGATGACGGTAACAGAACAGGTGTTTTTATCATGTCATCTTCACAGCACTTTGATTGGGGGATGTGTGTGTGTTTACCTTCAAATAGTCATATTCTGGCCCTGGATAGGGTCTTACTCCTCCTTCCTCCTCGTACTCTCCTTGTCTTCCGTTCTCTCTTTCCATCTCCTGCCTCCGTCTCTCCCACTCCTCTCTCTCCCTGTCCAGGTCTCTACCTCCCTCCATCTCTGTTCTCTCGCTCTCTAGTTCACTCTCCCTCTCCATTTGCAGGTCTCTCTCCTTTTCCACGTTCTCCCTCTCTAGTTGTCTCTCCCTCTCTATTTTCTCCCTCTGCAACTCCAGCTCTGCTTCCCTCTCTTTTTCAAGCTCTATCCTCTCTCTCTCCATCTCCATCCTTTCCCCCTCTCTCTCCCTCTCGTATTCACTGTCCTCCTCCGTGTCCCATTCAGAGTCGCCACTTCTCTCCTCCTCTCCCTCTCTTTCTGCATCATGGTATATCTCTCCTTCTGTCTCGTTTCCTTTCTTTTCTACCATCTCCCTCTCTCTATGTCTTTCCCATGGTGTCTCTCCCTCTGCTGCTATGGGTTCTCTCTCTCCCTCCATCTCTGTTGGTGTCTCCCAGTCTGCTTCTGTTTCATAGTCAACCTCCCTCTCTGTATAGGATTCAGGGTCAGGCTGAGGGTCTCTGTTTTCTTGTTTCTGTCTCTGGAACCACAAATAAGAAATTGGTTGGTTTACTGATTGATTGCTCAATTCTTTGGACTTAAATAGCGATTAATTCATATGGATTTATTTTGATGTTCAAAGTGAATCAAAACTACGGTCCTTCCGTTGAGCAATTCACCAATATGTTTTGGCTGAGTAACACTTACATGTAATTTCTTGGAACCTCTTGCTCCCGACTGTGACTTTAAAAACTGAAAGAGGGAATGTTCACACGTTGTTTGATTTGACCATGTAATAACTTCTCTGAAACCATTCCCTGTGCCATTCCCTCCATGCTAACTGTTGATTTGATAACAACCTATGAGTAGTTGATATCAGTGTAATAGAAAAATATCCCTAGTAAATAAATCTCTTTACTTTTTGTCCATCATGGTATCGATTTCTTCCTCCGGCAGTTCCTGGCATGTATGCCTGAAACAGCAAAGACTCAAGTATTTCTGGCAAATGCCATTGTTTTCTAAAATGGATGACCTCTTACATTGTATTCTAATGGTAGTCCATATTTTTTCTGTGTACTTACCATGTAATCAGGCCAGGGGGCGCTCTTCCTTACTCTGACCCGGACATGAGATGGTCTCGCCTGCCAATTCCCAAAATCACTTCATGAGTCATTGATTATAAGTCATTGATGTGCCATTACCACTGTGGGGAGTTCCCATGGTGCTTGGCCTACAGCCGTAGTGTCCCACTCATGAGTGTGTGTGTGTGTGTGTGTGTGTGTGTGTGAGTGTGAGTGTGAGTATGTGTGTGTGTGAGTGTGAGTGTGAGTGTGCGTGCATCCGTGCGCAGCCCTGGATCAAGTGTATATATCCCTTCAGATGATGAAGTATCAGAAATGGATTACAGGCTAATGTTAGATGAAAGAAGACACAAAGACTTTTGATCATTTGAACATTTACTTACATGCACACAGAGAGGTTAAATACAAAGGGAGAACTTTAGACTGACAACATTTCACCAGTGAAAACACGTTTCAATACTATATATTCTGAAGAATATGATGGAAACACATTTCATTGAAAAAGTAGTAACTAATACAGAAAAGGAAGAAAATACAATCTATTTCCATGTTTTCAATAAATAACGTTTGGTTGAGGAATTGATAAGCAGCGATACACTGAAAACATTAGAATATGGTTGAACAAATTACGAGGCGGTAAAAACTGTTGTAATACTGAAGCGACAGAAAGAAGCTATACTATAGCTCAGGTCCAATGTAACATTTTGAACTTCTTTCATAAATAAGTTAGTTGATGCAAAGTCAATGCTAAAATAACACTGACATCTGATGGAAGAATTTATTAGTCCAATAATCGTTATATAATACACTGTCTTGATTTATCTTAGCTTTTACCTATGTATTGTTCATCTTTTAGGTACTTGGATTAAGTATAAAACACGATTCTGGTCATAGAAGTGGCATTGGACGAGTGACATTGGACAAATTACATCATCATTGCGCGACGAAGCGAAGTCCCTCCTCATGTTATGCTGGTCAGGTTAAGGGTAGACTGCTCCTCACCAGGGATACACTTCACAGTTTATACAAACACTCTGTGCTTACAAATCTACAGTCTCAATCTTTCTGGATTTAGGAAAGGTCCTGTGTTAAAAAAAAAAGTAAACAAAAAAACAGAAAAAACGTTTTAATCAGTAAGTGTATAAATTCACTCATGAAGAGTTCATATTTTGTTTGCAGCTCTTGACATTCCCATTCACGCAGAGTTCAGAGGTCATGCTCAATGCATGCTGGTATATGGATGTCTTCCATTGCAAGTTGGCCCATTTGTGTCCAATCTTTTAATCAAATGTCTTTATACACTTTTTTTTATAACGATGGCCTAATATTTATTGTTTAAAATTACAATTGGAATTGTGGTACCTTTTGCACTGGTGAAATGTTCACAGTTGTTAGTCAGACGAAAGATCTCAACGTACGCAGTGATGACAAGTGCTCAGATCACTGAGATGGTTGGCCAATCATTATTATGACACAATCTGACTATGTATTCATGTTATTATGACACTGGGCAGGGCTTTCTTTTGGGAAATTCTAATCAACCAAGACACACATAAAGAAGATGAAGTTAGAAAATATAAATTATATCAATTACCTACAACCTTTGTATTGGAATGCCAATGAAAATCATTGGATCAAAGCACTTTGCATCACATTCATACACCCACAGTCCAACGGAGGAATGCATGGACTGAAACACCATTAGTAAAGACGAATGGAAGTCTAGTTGTGTCCATTTACACCCCATATCCCTCAGGATCATGGGTAGTAAAGACGAATAGAAGTCTAGTTGTGTCCATTTACACCTCATATCCCTCAGGATGGTCAGTAAAGATGAATAGAAGTCTAGGTGTGTCCATTTACACCCCATATCCCTCAGGATCATGGGTAGTAAAGACGAATAGAAGTCTAGGTGTGTCCATTTACACCCCATATCCCTCAGGATGGTCAGTAAAGATGAATAGAAGTCTAGTTGTGTCCATTTACACCCCATATCCCTCAGGATGGTCAGTGAAGATGAATAGAAGTCTAGGTGTGTCCATTTACACCCCATATCCCTCAGGATGGTCAGTAAAGATGAATAGAAGTCTAGTTGTGTCCATTTACACCTCATATCCCTCAGGATCATGGGTAGTAAAGACGAATAGAAGTCTAGTTGTGTCCATTTACACCCCATATCCCTCAGGATCATGGGTAGTAAAGACGAATAGAAGTCTAGTTGTGTCCATTTACACCCCATATCCCTCAGGATCATGGGTAGTAAAGATGAATAGAAGTCTAGTTGTCTCCATTTACACCCCATATCCCTCAGGATGGTCAGTAAAGATGAATAGAAGTCTAGTTGTGTCCATTTACACCCCATATCCCTCAGGATCATGGGTAGTAAAGACGAATAGAAGTCTAGTTGTGTCCATTTACACCCCATATCCCTCAGGATCATGGGTAGTAAAGACGAATAGAAGTCTAGGTGTGTCCATTTAGACGTCATATCCCTCGGGATCATGGGTAGTAAAGACGAATAGAAGTCTAGTTGTGTCCATTTACACCCCATATCCCTCAGGATCATGGGTAGTAAAGACGAATAGAAGTCTAGGTGTGTCCATTTACACCCCATATCCCTCGGGATCATGGGTAGTAAAGACGAATAGAAGTCTAGTTGTATCCATTTACACCCCATATCCCTCAGGATCATGGTCAGTAAAGCGTCATGCAGTCAGTCACAGACTTACCTTCTCTGTTTGTTCCGTTGTGCTGGGAAGGATAGGTGTGATGAATTCCCCCTGCTTTGGAACAAAGTGTAGCATGTTTCAAGAACAATATATAATACAGCAAACACACACGTCACATAGCCTTCTACCACTCAACTCAGAGCTGTCCATGGTGCTGGCTCTGCTTGACACAGTTTGCACTTGACAAAGTATCTCAGGAAAAGAGCTCCAGTTCCATACCTTTTCGCTGCCTCCCGGTGACTGGGATGGATATGGACCTAAAGTTGTCAGGCCACTCTAACAAACATGGACATATAATCAGTAATGACCACTACTGGACAGAATGCCGTATGTACATTTCCTGGTTCAAAGGTCAAAATGAAAATGACATGTTTTACTATCCGTTGTCTTTACTATCATTTTTCTATATCTAGAGATACAGTGGCAAAGAAAAAGGGTTCACCTCTTTGCTCATTCCATGTAGTGTGCTTTCTGTTGTGATTTCAAACTCCCCTTGCTTTTCCATTGACAGTAAGGGATCATCTGTGGAATCCTTTAACAAAATTTCAGAAAAACGATCAAAAACATTCCATTCCAAAATGTTTTTTGAACGTAACAAAATAATGACAGCGTTACTGGTGAGTGAGACAGTCATCTGAGTTCGACACGCAAACCACAATTAATAACAGGTGTGGTGTGTCATCAATACACTGGCATATAATCAGAAACTAATCAATTCCTAGTAATTAATTATTTTCAGGGAAGTGGGTGGGGACCCTAATCAACTGTATGACTTCCTCATTTTGTCTCTAAAGATGTACACATGCAAGGTCAACTACACACCCTCCTCATGAATGTGTGTGATGGACTCATTAATACATGTATTGCATCAGAGTAATTGAGTTTCAGCTACCTTCTTTTAACTCAGTAATCATTTGAGTTTGGAGAGTTTGAATTAGGAGGGTTCCCACACTATGCTGATCACTACCATAACACAATCAGGGCACTGCTATAAGACTCAAAGTATTGGTGTGGGTAATGGGCAGCCCAGTGAGCTAAATGTGTCATTGGAAAAGTTAATTTTGGTTGCAGCTCTTGACATTACCATTCAAGAAAAGTTCAGAGGTCATGCCACAATGCATGCTGGGATACAGTATGTATGTCTTCCATTGTAATTTGGCCCAGTTGTGTTAAATCTTTAACTTCTTATGGCTGCAGGGGCAGTATTGAGTAGCTTGGATGAAAGGTGCACAGAGGTGCCCAGAGTAAACGGCCTGCTCCTCAGTCATAGTTGCTAATATATGCATATTATTATTAGTATTGGATAGAAAACACTCTGACGTTTCTAAAACTGTTTGAATTATGTCTGTTCTGTATAACAGAACTCATATGGCAGGCAAAAACTTGAGAAAAAATCCAAACGGGAAGTGGGAATTATGAGGCTGGTCGATTTTCAACCAAGATCCTATTGAAATCACAGTGAGATATGGATGAGTTTGCACTTCCTACGGCTTCCACTAGATGTCAACAGTCTGTAGGACCTTGTCTGATGCCTCTACTGTGAAGGGGGGCCAAATGAGAGGGGAATTAGTCAGGTCTGCCATGACCTAACCATGCTTTCACCGTGCGCGTTCACATGAGAGGGAGCTCTGTTCCATCGCTCATCTGAAGTCAATGTAATTCTCCGGTTGGAACGTTATTCAAGATTTATGTTAAAAACATTCTAAAGATTGATTCAATACATCGTTTGACATGTTTCTACGGACTGTTACGGAACTTTTGGACATTTCGTTATCTTTTAGTGAACGCGCTTCCTGACGCTGGATTTGTTTAACACGCTAACAAAAATAGATATTTGGACATAAATGATGGACATTACCGAACCAACCGAACATTTCTTGTGGAAGTGGGAGTCCTGGGAGTGCATTCCGACGAAGATCAGCAAAGGTAAGTGAAGATTTATAATGCTTTTTATGAGTTTTGTTGACTGTACAATTTGGTGGGTAACTGTATGGCATGCTTTTGTGGCTGAACGCTGTTTTCAGATTATTGAATATTGTGTTTTGCCGTAAAGCTTTTTGAAATCTGACACAGTGGTTGCATTAAGAACAAGTGTATCTTTAATTCTATGTAAAACATGTATCTTTCATCAAAGTTTATGATGAGTATTTCTGTTATTTGACGTGGCTCTCTGCAATTTCTCCGGATATTTTGGAGGCATTTCTGAACATGGCGCCAATGTAAACTCAGGTTTTTGGATATAAATATGAACTTAATCCAACAAGACATATAATGTATTGTGTAACATGAAGTCCTATGAGTGTCATGTGATGAAGATCATCAAAGGTTAGTGATTCATTTTATCTCTATTTGTGCTTTTTGTGACTCCTCTCTTTGGCTGGAAAAAGGGCGTGGTGACCTAACATAATCGTTTGTGATGCTTTCGCTGAAAAGCCTATTTGAAATCGGACACTTTGGTGGGATTAGCAACAAGATTACCTTTAAAATGGTATAAGATACATGAATGTTTGAGAAATTTGAATTATGAGATTTCTGTTGTTTGAATTTGGCGCCCTGCACTTTCACTGGCTGTTGTCATATCATCCCGTTAACGGGATTGCAGCCATAAGAAGTTTTAAGTGAAATAAAAATGTAGTTTATTTAAGTCTTTAAATATTTTTTTATCACGCAGGCCGAATAATTAATGTTTAAAATTGTATTGTGGTACCTTTTGCACTGGTGAAATGTTCACAGTTGTTAGTCAGACGAAAGATCTCAACGTACGCAGTGATGACAAGTGCTCAGATCACTGAGATGGTTGGCCAATCATTATTATGACACAATCTGACTATGTATTCATGTTATTGAACACTGGGCAGGGCTTTCTTTTGGGAAATTCTAATCAACCAAGAAACACATAAAGAAGATGAAGTTAGAAAATATAAATTATATCAATTACCTACAACCTTTGTATTGGAATGCCAATGAAAATCATTGGATCAAAGCACTTTGCATCACATTCATACACTCACAGTCCAACGGAGGAATGCATGGACTGAAACACCATTAGTAAAGGCGAATAGAAGTCTAGTTGTGTCCATTTACACCCCATATCCCTCAGGATGGTCAGTAAAGATGAATAGAAGTCTAGTTGTGTCCATTTACACCTCATATCCCTCAGGATCATGGGTAGTAAAGATGAATAAAAGTCTAGGTGTGTCCATTTACACCTCATATCCCTCAGGATGGTTAGTAAAGATGAATTTAAGTCTAGGTGTGTCCATTTACATCTCATATCCCTCAGGATGGTTAGTAAAGATGAATTTAAGTCTAGGTGTGTCCATTTACACCTCATATCCCTCAGGATCATGGGTAGTAAAGACGAATAGAAGTCCAGGTGTGTCCATTTACACCTCATATCCCTCAGGATGGTCAGTAAAGATGAATAGAAGTCTAGGTGTGTCCATTTACACCCCATATCCCTCAGGATCATGGGTAGTAAAGACGAATAGAAGTCTAGTTGTGTCCATTTACACCCCATATCCCTCAGGATGGTCAGTAAAGATGAATAGAAGTCTAGGTGTGTCCATTTACACCTCATATCCCTCAGGATCATGGGTAGTAAAGACGAATAGAAGTCTAGTTGTGTCCATTTACACCCCATATCCCTCAGGATCATGGGTAGTAAAGATGAATAAAAGTCTAGGTGTGTCCATTTACACCTCATATCCCTCAGGATGGTTAGTAAAGATGAATTTAAGTCTAGGTGTGTCCATTTAAATCTCATATCCCTCAGGATGGTTAGTAAAGATGAATTTAAGTCTAGGTGTGTCCATTTACACCTCATATCCCTCAGGATCATGGGTAGTAAAGACGAATAGAAGTCCAGGTGTGTCCATTTACACCTCATATCCCTCAGGATGGTCAGTAAAGATGAATAGAAGTCTAGGTGTGTCCATTTACACCTCATATCCCTCAGGATCATGGGTAGTAAAGACGAATAGACGTCTAGTTGTGTCCATTTACACCCCATATCCCTCAGGATCATGGGTAGTAAAGACGAATAGAAGTCTAGTTGTGTCCATTTACACCCCATATCCCTCAGGATGGTCAGTAAAGATGAATAAAAGTCTAGTTGTGTCCATTTACACCTCATATCCCTCAGGATCATGGGTAGTAAAGACGAATAGAAGTCTAGTTGTGTCCATTTACACCCCATATCCCTCAGGATCATGGGTAGTAAAGACGAATAGAAGTCTAGGTGTGTCCATTTAGACCTCATATCCATCAGGATCATGGGTAGTAAAGACGAATAGAAGTCTAGTTGTGTCCATTTACACCCCATATCCCTCAGGATCATGGGTAGTAAAGACGAATAGAAGTCTAGGTGTGTCCATTTACACCCCATATACCTCAGGATCATGGTCAGTAAAGCGTCATGCAGTCAGTCACAGACTTACCTTCTCTGTTTGTTCCGTTGTGCTGGGAAGGATAGGTGTGATGAATTCCCCCTGCTTAGGAACAAAGTGTAGCATGTTTCAAGAACAATATATAATACAGCAAACACACACGTCACATAGCCTTCTACCACTCAACTCAGAGCTGTCCATGGTGCTGGCTCTGCTTGACACAGTTTGCACTTGACAAAGTATCTCAGGAAAAGAGCTCCAGTTCCATACCTTTTGGCTGCCTCCCGGTGACTGGGATGGATATGAATCTAAAGTTGTCAGGCCACTCTAACAAACATGGACATATAATCAGTAATGACCACTACTGGACAGAATGCCGTATGTACATTTCCTGGTTCAAAGGTCAAAATGAAAATGACATGTTTTACTATCCGTTGTCTAAACTATCATTTTTCTATATCTAGAGATACAGTGGCAAAGAAAAAGTGTTCACCTCTTTGCTCATTCCATGTAGTGTGCTTTCTGTTGTGATTTTAAACTCCCCTTGCTTTTCCATTGACAGTAAGGGATCATCTGTGGAATCCTTTAACAAAATTTCAGAAAAACGATCAAAAACATTCCATTCCAAAATGTTTTTTGAACGTAACAAAATAATGACAGCGTTACTGGTGAGTGAGACAGTCATCTGAGTTCGACACGCAAACCACAATTAATAACAGGTGTGGTGTGTCATCAATACACTGGCATATAATCAGAAACTAATCAATTCCTAGTAATTAATTATTTTCAGGGAAGTAGGTGGGGACCCTAATCAACTGTATGACTTCCTCATTTTGTCTCTAAAGATGTACACATGCAAGGTCAACTACACACCCTCCTCATGAATGTGTGTGATGGACTCATTAATACATGTATTGCATCAGAGTAATTGAGTTTCAGCTACCTTCTTTTAACTCAGTAATCATTTGAGTTTGGAGAGTTTGAATTAGGAGGGTTCCCACACTATGCTGATCACTACCATAACACAATCAGGGCACTGCTATAAGACTCAAAGTATTGGTGTGGGTAATGGGCAGCCCAGTGAGCTAAATGTGTCATTCCAACCCTGATCCCTGAGGTGTACTAGGAAAGGTGACGTCATAGGGTGTCCACCCACAGAATTAATACTGTAGTTAGGATTAATAATATGTACCAATCAAATAATTAGGAATGTTAATTTACATCTCACTTGACAGTTACTCACCTCATATTCATAACTGTACTCTTCCCCATCGTATAATTCCTCCTCCTCCGCTTCCTCCTCCTCCTCCGTACTCGTCTTTAGAGAGGAGAGAAAAAGGTGAGTCCCATACGTAAATGGGATCAAGAGATATCTTTCATAAACATGTCTATCGTAATTATGTATTTGACACAAAGCAGCAAAGAGAGAGTACAGGACATGACTTACAAGTCTTAAACAATAAGGACAAAACAAAAAAGCAAGTTAGGAGAAAAAAATTCATGCTTTTAGTCATTTTAAAATGTCTGTTATGATGATTTAATACCTTTTATTGGTCAAGTTAGGCACAGCAAGTACAGTTTAATAAGCTTAGTTTAAATTTAGGTTTAGAATTTGATAAATGTTATGTTTGCTGAGAAAGAAATGATGGTAATTATTTTCTCACTGTCATTTGAAGTAGTTGAGGTTAAAACAGGTAAGGGTGACATGCTTAGCAACAGACTGTGACAACGTAAATGTTAGACATGTTTAGTTTGGGCGTTTATATGGTTATTTTGACTACATCTTCAGTTTGGACGTTTACCAGGCGCTGTCTTTGCCTCTTATGTCGTCCTTTCTGTCCCTTGCCCTGGTTCAGAATTTCACAGTTAAAAGTTGTAATGCTTTATAGGAAATACAGATCTGACATGCTGTAGTAGTTATGGTCAAAGATATTTATATCTATCTCATGGGCTGATTAATGGGAGAGAAAATGATCGCAAAAAAATATGTAAATTTAAGAAAATGTTAAAGGGAACGTTTACATATTTTCTTTTACAGTATCTATTTAGACCTATTTAAATATAACATTTGTTTGTATAGTCATGAATACAAATAGGTTGTGAACAACTTACATTTAATTGCATAATTTATGTCCAAATTACACACTTTTCTCAAATGTTGAAATGTATTTGAGTCCAACAAGGTTGTGTTTATCAGATGTATAAAAAAGGATGTATTTGTTGTGACATCACCTTCCGTTCTCGACTCTTCTTCTTCTTCAAGGAGTCTTCCTCACTGAGGAGAACAGTTTCTACTATTGCCCCTGGTACCTCAGAGACCCTCTACAACAAACACACACACACACACACACACACACACACACACACACACACACACACACACACACACACACACACACACACACACACACACACAGAGATCTTGTACTAATCATACTTCACGTGTAAAAGTCAATTTGACAGCCACTGTTTGGCTGTGGTTTTGAGTAGAGACCCTGTTTGGCTGTGGGGTTTGAGTAGAGACACTGTTTGGCTGTGGGGTTTGAGTAGAGACCCTGTTTGGCTGTGGGGTTTGAGTAGAAGACGTACCCCTTACCTCTTCAGACATAGTGCTGTTAAATGTTGAGTTTGATAAAGTCAACTTGGGCGATGGAGCTTCACTGAAGTCCTCGTCCACTGTCAGTGTCCCCTCTATCCCCTTAGAGGTGCTCTCTATCCTCCCCACGTCTTGGACCCCATTAAGACCATTAAGAGGGGTGAGGCTCCAGAATGTGGGGCCCTCCGCCGTTTCATTCAAAGCATCCTTCATGAGATAGAGAACTGGATGAATAACCACATACTGTGGTACAACAGTGTATCTGTTCGGAGACATAAATAGACTGGGCTTTACAATACGGGTTGATTTCTGGGATACAGATAAAGACTAGTCCTGGACAAAAACAATACTCAATTGAGAATCTCCATAGAACTAGATTTTTTTGTGTTATTGTTAGGTTTAATATGTGTGAGGGAAAGCATTCCTATGTCATGTAGCATGTTTGGAGTGGATACTTACAGAGTTAGGTTCTGGTAGCTGTCTGTCTAGGTCAGAGTCAACTTCCTCCTCTATGGTGTCCATCTCTGTCAGAGGCTCCTTGGAGATCTCATACTTTACAGTTCTCTGTTCAAAACACACATTCATGAGTCGAGCACTAACACACTCATGAGTCCAACACGAACACACTCATGAGTCCAGCACTGACACACTCATGAGTCCAACACGGACACACTCATGGGTCCAACACAGACACACTCATGAGTCCAACACGGACACACTCATGAGTCCAGCACTAACACACTCATGAGTCCAACACTAACTAAGAGTTTTGATACCAGGCTTGTCACCAGGGTTATGGTAAATTACATTTCAATTCAGTCAATTCAGAAAGAGAATTGACATTCCAATTCCAATTTTCCTCATTGAACTTCTCCCAGGAATAACCCACTAAATGACCAGGTATGTCCTCTGGTGTGATTAGGGTTGAAGAGATATGCATGGACTGTGTACATACTGTGTAGTCAGTGATAATGTTGGAGCCGTGGTTCTCCTTCTCATTGATTCTCCTAGAGGTGGTTAGCTCCTGCAGAAGCTCCTCCATGCCGCCCTGCAGCAGCCTGTCAATCAGTGCCTTCAACAAGGGCAGCTGGGAAACAGAGTCTTTCTTAATGAGACAGCCACCATGGGCAGTGAAATGAAAAACTCTTTGAACTACAAAACTGTTTGGGATTCGGAGTCAAGAGCTTACCCTTATGCCATAGTCTTCAAACATGACTTCAATGTTCTGGGAAGGATCAAATAAAACATTTTTTCCAATGATTTGTTGTTTAGCATGAAATGTATGTGCCGTTAATGTAGTTCTGAGATGTCTACCTTCATGTCAGCTGCTTTCCCTGGAAGACCAGCGTCACCCTGAGGAATAGGAGTATGGCAGGTCAAAACAATGTCATTTCCAAAGTCCTCACTTATTTAATTAAATTGATTGGATGTGTGAAACAATATTTGGTAACACTTTATAATACATTTCATGAATATTTTTTTTTTTTTTACTGAGAACACATTACTTTCTTTCCTTTCAATCTGCTCTCTCCTTGCTCTCCCTGAACATATAAAGTAGACATTACAATTCCACATTAGTTATATCTTCAATCATCAATAAAGTAAAGTAATGTACCTTCATCCCTGGTGGACCCTAAACACAGAGACAGAGGAGCAGAGAGGGAAACATGCATTCAGAATACATGATATCAAGCACATTCCACATACAAGCCTAAAGCTAAGCCCAGCTAGCCACTTTGGATCATATCAACTCATATAAATCACATGTCCTATATAGGATCATATGTAATCAATCAATCAATACACCATCCATCCACAAACCCACCAATCCATCCACCAACCATCATTCATCCATCCATCAACCCACCATCTATCCATCCACCATCCCACCAATCCATCCAACCTCAAATCCACCCATCCATCCATCCATTCATCCCACCATCCATTCATTCCTCCATCCATCCCACCATCCATCCATCCATCCACCAACCCACCAATCCATCCAACCTCAAATCCACCAATCCATCCATCCATCCATCCATCCATCCATCCACCCACCCATCCATCCACCCACCCACCCATCCACCCATCCATCCACCAATCCACCCACTAATCCATCCATCAACCCACCAATCCATCCACCAATCCATCCATCCATCCACCCACCCACCCATCCATCCATCCATCCATCCACCCATCCATCAATCCACCAATCCATCCATGTCAATCAATCAATCAACATATACAGTATACACATCTTGCCAGGCAGTTGTTTGGTGTAGATGCTGCAGCTGACTATGCCCATTAGATTCAATTATAGATAGAACCATGCAGAGTTTGAACATTGTGCTTACTTTAGCCCCAGGAGGTCCCATTGGCAAAGGGAATGCCTGTCTCATCTCTTCAAGGGTGGCACCCTGGAAACATTCATCAACAATACAGTCAGAGGCAGTCTGACTGTATCTATGCTGCAATACAGCCAGAGGCAGTCTGACTGTATCTATGCTGCAATACAGCCAGAGGCAGTCTGACTGTATCTATGCTGCAATACAGCCAGAGGCAGTCTGACTGTAACTATGCTGCAATACAGCCAGAGGCAGTCTGACTGTATCTATGCTGCAATACAGCCAGAGGCAGTCTGACTGTTTCTATGCTGCAATACAGCCAGAGGCAGTCTGACTGTTTTTATGCTGCAATACAGCCAGAGGCAGTCTGACTGTAACTATGCTGCAATACAGCCAGAGGCAGTCTGGCTGTATCTATGCTGCAATAGAGCCAGAGGCAGTCTGACTGTTTCTATGCTGCAATACAGCCAGAGGCAGTCTGACTGTTTTTATGCTGCAATACAGCCAGAGGCAGTCTGACTGTTTCTATGCTGCAATACAGCCAGAGGCAGTCTGACTGTATCTATGCTGCAATACAGCCAGAGGCAGTCTGACTGTATCTATGCTGCAATAGTCTATGTGCCGGGCTAGAGTCAGTCTGTTATATCTGGTGTAATTCTCCTGTTTTATCTGGCGTCCTGTGTGAATTTAAGTATGCTCCCTCTAATTCTCTCTCTCTCCCTTTCTTCCTTCCCTCCCGGAGGACCTGAGCCCTAGGATCATGCCTCAGGACTACCTGACCTGACGACTCCTGGCTGTCCCTAGTCCACCTGGTCATCCTGCTGCTCCAGTTTCAACTGTTCTGCCTGCGGCTAGGGAACCCTGACCTGTTCAGCGGATGTGCTACCTTGTCCCGGATCTGCTGTTTTTAACTCTCTCTCTCTACCGCACCTGCTGTCTTGACCTCTGAATGCTCGGCTATGAAAAGCCAATGTACTCCTGAGGTACTGACCTGTTGCACCCTCTACAAGCACTGTGATTATTAGTTGACCTTGATGATCATCTATGAACGTTTAAACATCTTGAAGAACAATCTGGGCTTAAATGGCCATGTACTCTTATAGTCTCCACCCAGCACAACCATAAGAGGACTGAACACCCATCAGAGCCTGGTTCCTCTCTAGGTTTCTTCCTAGGTTCCGGCCTTTCTAGGGTGTTTTTCCTAGCCACCATGCTTTTACATCGGCATTGCTTGCTGTTTGGGGTTTTAGGCTGGGTTTCTGTGTAAGCACTTTGTGACCTACTGATGTAAAAAGAGCTTTATAAATACATTTGATTGATTGAGGCAAATATGGTTAAAATATCTAATGCCATTAACACATCCTATTTAACAGTACTGCAGGAAGTACTTTTCAAGATGTATGACATTCTATTCATGGAAATATTTTCGTGGCTTTGGTTCTCTCTGAGAGAAGGCCATCAGCCCTGGGTTCAAATATTATTTGAAATAATAAAAAATACTGAATCTGTGTTTGATTGAGTTGGTCTGGCTTAATGGACAAATAGAATAGTCCCAAAACGGTAAACCTCAATCATCTGGTACTCCAGGCAGACTAGAGCAAAAGCTCAAAGTATTTGAAATATTTGAAATAGTATTTGAAATCCCCAAATATATCCCTAATAAATAATTTGTACACTGCAAAATGACAACAAGAATCCCAAACAGATATAGTAATTGACAAAAACAGAATAATTTCAAACTTTACACGGGGATATGATCGCATATGCATCTATTTATGCGTGGGAATGCTTGGGAACAGATTTCATGAATTAAAATTACTTTGAGCTCATTTCCTGGGGATTTTATGTCCAAAAACAAAAATTATGAATACATATACAGTGGGGAGAACAAGTATTTGATACACTGCCGATTTTGCAGGTTTTCCTACTTACAAAGCATGTAGAGGTCTGTAATTTTTTTTATCATAGGTACACTTCAACTGTGAGAGACGGAATCTAAAACAAAAATCCAGAAAATCACATTGTATGATTTTTAAGTAATTAATTTGCATTTTATTGCATGACATAAGTATTTGATACATCAGAAGGGCAGAACTTAATATTTGTTACAGAAACCTTTGTTTGCAATTACAGAGATCAATACTTGTTCTCCCCACTGTATATTTTTATAAATTAAAAAAACAGTAACAAAATAATATATATATATATACATACAGTACCAGTCAAAAGTTTGGACACACCTACTCATTCCAGGGTTTTTCTTAATGTTTTACTATTTTCTACATTGTAGAATAATTGTATTGACATCAAAACTATGAAATAACACATATGGAATCATGTAGTAACCAAAAAGGTGTTAAACAAATCAAAATATATTTTATATTTGAGATTCTTCAAAGTAGCCTCCCTTTGCCTTGATGAAAGCTTTGCACACTCTTGGCATTCTCTCAACCAGCTTCATGAGGTAGTCACCTGGAATGCATTTCAATTAACAGGTGTGCCTTGTTAAAAGTGAATTTGTGGAATTTATTTTCTTCTTAATGCGTTTGAGCCAATCAGTTGTGTTGTGACAAGATAGGGGTTGTATAATGAAGATAGCCCTATGTGGTAAAAGACCAAGTCCATTATATGGCAAGGACAGCTCAAATAACCAAAGACAAACGACAGTCCATCATTACTTTAAGACATGAAGGTCAGTCAATCCGGAAAATTTCAAGAACTTTGAAAGTTCCTTCAAGTGCAGTCGCAAAAACCATCATGAACTATGATGAAACTGGCTCTCATGAGGACCGTGTCGTGTCTTTGGCATCATTAAAGGTGAAGACTGTTATTTTATCAAATCAATTCTCTGTAATTATTATTACGTGATTAAACTAATCATGTAAATTTAATAAACTAGGAAGTCGGGGCACCATGGAAAATCTTCAGATTACAAAGTTACAATTTCCCGAATATAACTCTTCAGATATTTTAATATCTGATCAATTAGTCTTCTATTAATTAATCATTCTTTACCTTACGTCACTCTCATTTCAAACTTCGTAGAATTCTTGGTTGTTATCTGCACGAACCCAGCCTAAACTATAAATCATCCATAGACCAATTGGCTTAATCATTTATTTACTAACTAATCACCGAAATTCATAAACAAACAAACAGTAGATATTGGTTACTAACAACGATAGGGAATATTCCCTAGTGGGCTAAGCCGATTTGACGGCTTGGTGTTGTCACGATCGTGTGGAGGATTGACGGACCAAAACGCAGCAGTAGGAAAATAAGCCATATTCCTTTTAATGAATACGAAGGCAAAAATGAAACAAAAACACTTACACACTAACAAAACACGAAAACGATCGTGAAGCTATGAAAGAAGTGCACATACAGGCTACAAACGTATAACATAGACAATTACCCACATCAAATGAAAGCCCATGGCTACCCTAAATATGGCTCCCAATCAGAGACAACAGAAATCAGCTGTCTCTAATTGGGAACCCATTCAGGTAACCATAGACTCTCCTAGACAACTATACCAACATAGACACAGCTAGACACATGCACTCAACACAAACCCATACACTACACCCAACACCCCCTTTACCATATAACCACCCAAAACCTATAAAACATTCCCCATGTCACACCCTGACCTAACTAAAATAATAAAGAAAACAAATAATACTAAGGCCAGGGCGTGACAGGTGTTCAAAGGAAAAGGGGTGGAGACCGATAAAAGAGCTGGAAAGACAAAAGGGCTTCACTTCACAGTGGATAATTATATTAATTGAAATGCTAATCCTAACGCTCGCTCATTCGGGAATAATTGCAATCAATATATTAACGCCCATATGTCGTTGCTGTCTTCTCTGTTGGAATCGTCAGTCTGTCTGCTGGAGAGTCAGTTCATCAGAGAGTGGTTGTAGGTCTATCTGCAGCTCCTGATAGTGTCTGTTGTAATGGATACGTCAGGTGTTCATTGTTCTTAGAATAGATGTTTCGGCGGTTGTCGGTATTCGCATCCCAGGTTTACATAATTTCTAGCTGCAGACTAGTAATTAGTATCTAAGATTTTCTCTTATTCTGTAGGGATCAATAGTCTCAGAGTTTAACCATTGCCAGCCGTGTAGCCAATGCGCCACGTGGTATGGTTTTCTAGTCTTGGTACTCAACTATTCGCAATCACAGCTCACGCTGGGGGTATGCTTAGTCCGAAGAGGATTTCCTCAGGAGGGTTTTTTATTCGTAACAATAGAAAAGGGCGGTTCCATGACGCCAGATCATGTCTGTGCTCACGGGGGCGTGGCCGCTGACTAGTTAAACTTTACAGGGAATACAATTCTCTCATTCCAAAGGTTAACATCACAAATAGTTTCATATTTACTCATTCATTTTATACAAGAATTAGATGCAAACCCCATAATTGAGAAATGCAGAGATATAGTTGTGTGTTTCCTGTCCTCCATGAGGTCACCAAATGAAGCACACTTGTCATACCCGTCCCTTAAGTGTCCATGGACCCTTCCCACATTCTTACAAGTGGACATATAATTTAATTCCCCCATTTTGCGGATTTAGGAGTTCAGCTAAGTGAAATCCTTTGTTCACTCTGTGGTCTCTCTCTCTCTGAATGACCAGGGGGAGAGAGTCTCTGCCATGAATTTATGGCCTGAGATAACAGAACCTTGGTGTAGGAGAGAGTGAGAGAGAGGGGAAAGCCACGATCTGCACCCAGAAAGGGCCACGTAATGACAACCGCCACCCAAAAGGAAGACCCAGAGTTACCTCTGCTGCAGAGGATAAGTTCATTAGAGTTACCAGCCTCAGAAATTGCAGCCCAAATCAATGCTTCACAGAGTTCAAGTAACAGACACATCTCAACATCAACTGTTCAGAGGAGACTGTGTGAATCAGGGCATCATGGTCGAATTGCTGCAAATAAACCACTACTAAAGGACACCAATAAGAAGAAGAGACTTGCCTGGGCCAAGAAACATGAGCAATGGACATTAGACCGGTGGAAATCTGTTCTTTGGTGTGATGAGTCCAGATTTTTGATTTTTGGTTCCAACCGCCGTGTCTTTGTGAGACGCAGAGTAGGTGAACGGATGATCTCCGCATGTGTAGTTCCCACCGTGAAGCATAGAGGAGGAGGTGTGATGGTGTGGGGGTGCTTTGCTGGTGACACTGTCTGTGATTTAGAATTCAAGGCACACTTAACCAGCATGGCTACTAGAGCATTCTGCAGCGATACGCCATCCCATCTGGTTTGCACTTAGTGGGACAATCATTTGTTTTTGAACAGGACAATAAGCCAACACACCTCTAGGCTGTATAAGGGCTATTTGACCAAGAAGGAGAGTGATGGAGTGCTGCATCAGATGGCCTGGCCTCCAAAATCACCCAACCTCAACCCAATTGAGATGGTTTGTGATGAGTTGGACTACAGAGTGAAGATAAAGCAGCCAACAAGTGCTCAGCATATGTGGGAACTCCTTCAAGACTGTTGGAAAAGCATTCAAGGTGAAGCTGGTTGAGAGAATGCCAAGAGTGTGCAAAGCTGTCATCAAGGCAAAGGGTGATTACTTTGAAGAATCTAAAATCTAAAATATATTTTGACTTGTTTATCACTTTTTTGGTTACTACATGATTCCATATGTGTTATTTCATAGTTTTGATGTCTTCACTATTATTCTCCAATGTAGAAAACAGTAAAAATAAAGAAAAACCCTTGAATGAGTAGGTGTGTCCAAACTTTTGACTGGTATATATATAGATGTTTTATCATAATTCTTTTACTTGGTGGGGTCAAATAAAACCCCGTAGGATGCCTATTGGAGAACCCTGCCATAGACAGACGGGTTATCATGGATAATGTAGAAGATTGTCCTTACATGGTGCACCAGTTTGTAGGGAATGTGGAGATGTACTTACCTCCTGTTGAGTAACCAGAACGTGGGTACCAGGTGGGCCCGGAGCACCCAATTCCCCTTTTTTACCCTGGGGGGGAGATAGAAGAAATTAACAATTGGGCTTAGTTATCTTGTTAATAATTTGATGATAATTAATACTGCCTTATTAAAATAACTTACCTCAGTTCCAGATTCACCCGTATCACCCTGGGTTAGAGAAGCAGAATCACAAACATGGTATATTGTGTTGGTGTGTTGGGGAATAGCCAGACTTGCTCCAAATCATACCTTTTTGCCATCATCTCCTCTTTGTCCTTGCTCTCCCTGTCTCAAGAGAAGAATTAGGTGGTCTTCATTTTGGGGTGTTTGAGGGGATTTTTTAAGTGATCTCATTAAAATGCTGGAACAGAGCAGGAACATCAAAAGAAATGTACAATATTATTTGACAAAGAGAAAAAACGCTCACATCTTTTCCAGCCAGACCTCTCTTTCCATCAATGCCAGGTCTACCCTACATATCAAGAGGAGGTCAATATTTCACTTACAAACTAGCAAAACTTCAAATAATGATAGAGTGTTTTTGCTATACAAATCATAGCCAAGCACAATTGTTGGAATACCTATGTACAGTTGAAGTCATAAGTTCACATACACCTTAGCAAAATATATTTAAACTCAGTTTTTCACAATTCCTGACTCTTAATCCTAGTAAAAATTCCTTGTCTTAGGTCAGTTAGAATCAGCACTTTATTTTAAGAATGTGAAATGTCAGAATAATAGTAGAGAGAATGATTTATTTATAATGATTTATCATTCCCAGTGGGTCAGAAGTTTATATACACTCAATTAGTATTTGGTAGCGTTGCCTTTAAATTGTTTAACTTGGGTCAAACATTTCAGGTAGCCTTCCACAAGCTTCCCACAATAAGTTGGGTGAATTTTGGCCCATTCCTCCCGACAGAGCTGGTGTAACTGAGTCAGGTTTGTAGGCCTCCTTGCTCGCACACGCTTTTTCAGTTCTGCCCACACATTCTCTGTAGGATTGAAGTCATGGCTTTGTGATGGCCACTCCAATACCTTGTTATCCTTAAGCCATTTGCCACAACTTTGGAAGTATGCTTGGGGTCATTGTCCATTTGGAAGACTCATTTGCAACCAAGCTTTAATTTCCTGACTGATGTCTTGAGATGTTGCTTCAATATATCCACATAATTTTCCATCCTCGTGATGCCATCTATTTTGTGAAGTGCACCAGCCCCTCCTGCAGCAAAGCACCCCCACAACATGATGCTGCCACCCCGTGCTTCACGGTTGGGATGGTGTTCTTCGGCTTGCAAGCCTCCGCCTTTTTCCTCCAAACATAACGATGGTCATTATGGCCAAACAGTTCTGTTTTTGTTTCATCAGATCAGAGGACATTTCTCCAAAAAGTACAATCTTTGTCCCCATGTGCAGTTGCAAACCATAGTCTGGCTTTTTTATGCCGGTTTTGGAGCAGTGGCTTCTTCCTTGCTGAGCGGCCTTTCAGGTTATGTCGATATAGGACTTGTTTAACTGTGGATATAGATACTTTTGTACCTGTTTCCTCCAGCACCTTCACAAGGTTGATTTGCACTTTTCGCACCAAAGTACGTTCATCTCTAGGAGACAGAACTCAGAACTCCTTCCTGAGTGGTATGACGGCTGCGTGGTCCCATGGTGTTTATACTTGATTTCCTTTGATTTTCCCATGATGTCAAGCAAAGAGGCACTGAGTTTGAAGGTAGGCCTTGAAATACATCCACAGGTACACCTCCAATTGACAGAAGCTTCTAAAGCCATGATATCGTTTTATGGAATTTTCTAAGCTGTTTAAAGGTACAGTCAACTTAGTGTATGTAAACTTCTGACCCATTCGAATTGTGATACAGTGAATTATAAGGGAAATAATCTGTCTGGAAACAATTGTTGGAACAATTACTTGTGTCATGCACAAAGTAGATGCCCTAACCGACATGCCAAAACTAGTTTGTTAACAAGAAATTTGTGGAGTGGTTGAAAAACGAGTTTTAATGACTCCAACCTAAGTGTATGTAAACTTCCGACTTCAACTGTGTATTAAGTCATGTAAAATGTAATTACTGTATGTGTATGTTATGATGATGACAGAAACACACTCACTGGGGTCCCAGGTAAACCAGGGATTCCAGCAATCCCCACCCTGCCTTGGTCTCCTTTCTCTCCCCTCTGCTCAGACAGACACACACACGCACGCAAGCAACCACGCACACACGCACGCACGCACACACACACACACACACACGCACCCCATCTATAAGTGGGGTTCCTTGCCCTTCTGCATACATTATGATATTGTTAAATGACTCATGGATGACTAACAATCATCAAACTAGTACAACATTGCTAGTCATAATGTTCAATGAATAGGCTTTAATCACCAATACCCTATACAGTAGGTGAACCTGTAACAAGTTCCTGCTGAGAGAAGTCCACATACTATGCACAGGAGAAGGCTTTCTCATCAGAAGCCTTAAACATGCAAATTCTGAAAATCACACCACCAACTGTATGGTTTTTGATCATTTAAAGGAATAATACCTACTGTTTGATTCTTGAAGAATATAACTTAGAAAAGCATTGTGAGCTAGTTCGACTGTCTAATCCCAACGTAACCCAAAACATCTTCTGAAGTACTTGGTTAGTCCATGCACATCATCAATCAATGTAATGTAGTGTAATGCAAGAGGGAAACTGCTGTAGTCCTAGAGAACCACAGCCAGCAGTAACACTCCCTGAATCAACTGATCATCAACTAACAACGGTCTTTAATTTAAACCACAATTGGTTTAATCAGGTTTACCAGAGCTGGGCTTTAAACACACCATGTAGATCTGTAGGACTGCAGTTAACCTCTGATTAAAGGAATTAGAGCAAAATATGTTTATTCAAAGGGTATGAATACTGCACTCACCGTTCCTGGCTCGCCCTTCTTTCCTGGGTCGCCCTGCAGACAGGAAACCATTCAAAGCACAACAACTTGATTATCTGCTAGAACTTTTTATGGATTGAACGATCAAAACCCTCTTTTGTTAATGTGAACTCTTACTGTGATAATAGTTCTGTTATGCTGACAAACTACAACAATACATCTAGCCTATGTATATGTATGTTTGTGTGTGTTCACATTAGAATAACAACAACAGATGTGAAAGGAAGTGAGGGGATGAGGTGTCCAAACCTTGGATCCAGGTTTTCCTGGTAACCCATCCAGACCATCTCTCCCTGACCCAGACCCTCCCTATCAAACATGTTATCATGGGTCAGATGTAAACATCAGATACAACAATGTAATACCAATATAAGCCCTCAACCTTCACCCTGTAGGTTACAGTTATTTAGAGGTCATTCAACGTTGTGGGTATTACAAACATAGCTTTTATCAGCCTGTTCACAGAACGTTTGAAAAGTCTTAGCGATACTACTTAGCGATAGAGCTCTTCACTGTTACTCATGTGGTCATACCTTTCCTGGAGATCCTGGTTTTCCATCGGGACCCTACAGAGAGAAGAATACAGTGTTATTATTACCATGATCTGCCAAACATGACCTGTGACCTCTAAGTATCACACTCACCCTTTGTCCAGGCAGACCTGTCTCCCCTCTTAGACCGGGCTCTCCGGGATGTCCTGGTTCACCCTGATGGATGAGAAAACACACCAGCCCCAATCAAATAGAATAGAAAATAACTATTAAATAGAATAGAAAATAGCATACTCAAATAGAATAGAAAATAATATAATAAAATAGAACAGTATAGAATAGAATAGAAAAGGGTATTTCTGGATAAGAGCTTGAACAAAAGGAATACATGTCAATGTATTATACTGTGATTAAGTACATCTATTATACTGTGATGAAGTGCATCTATTAAACTGTGATGAAGTACATCTATTATACTGTGATTAAGTACATCTATTATACTGTGATTAAGTACATCTATTATACTGTGATTAGGTATATATATATTATACTGTGATTTAGTAT